>NW_006921619.1:14270526-14295255 GCF_000298275.1 Orycteropus afer afer | reverse complement strand
TGGAGGAGAATGTATATTATGCTGCTGTTGGGTGAAGTGCTCTGTAGATGTCTATAAGGCCAAGTTGGTGGATTGTATTGTTTAGGTCTTCTGCATCTTTGTTGAGTTTCTTTCCAGTTGTTCTGGCTTGAGTGTAAATTCTTAAATACTTGGTGGAAGGCCGTGGTCTACAGTGGGACCCCTGACTCCATTTTGAAGCTTGAAGTAAGTTTCAGAGCCATTTGAGTTCTTTCTGACCTTTAAACCAATATTGTGACCATGCATAGACAAATTCTAGGACAAACCTACACACTGTCATCGAGTTGGACCCAACTCATAGCAACCCCTCCTTGGGTTGCCAGTGTGGTTTCACCACAAAAGTAGATTGCCCAAACTTCCTTCCAAGGAGTGGCTGGTGGGTTTGAACCAACAACCTTCTGTTTAGCTGTCAAATACCTTAGGCACTATATGCTACCAGAGCTCCCAGGACAAACCTAGAAGGTCGATTTGCCCTTAGGAAGAGTGTGGTTGCAAGTAGATTATGCTCAACAAAAGAACTAGGGAACTTGCCTGAGTGTGTCCTTGTTGTTGTTGTTGTTATGTGCCATGAGTTGGACCTGACTCATAGCGGCCCCTCTTTGGGTTTCAGAGGTGGTATCACTATGGAAGTAGATTGCCCAACTTTCCTTCTGAGGAGTTACTGGTGGGTTTGAACCGCCAGCCTTCTGGTTAGCAGTCAAGTGCCTTAGGCACTATGCTACCAGAGCTCCTTGGGTGTGTCCTTATCTAATTTAAATTAAGGTTGGGGTCCTGGTATTGCCTTATAGCCACCTTGTGGTTATGACTCTGGCTGCATGGTCATGGACCACTGTAGTCTGGACCACCATGTAACCAGGCATTCAAGCCCCAGAACCAATCCTATAACCCTTTTTAAATTTCATTTATGTACCTATCCTAATCATGGTCCTTTCCTTGCTTCAGTAGTTTCACCTGGGACAGTGATGGATCAATCTGCCACCAATCATGATTTTGTGATGATTTTCTTGTTTTCAATCATATATAATTAGCCTCATGCATGTCTCAGTGGACTCCATTCAACTTTCTGTAGTGTGTACATGCTGATGGTTTCCTTCAACCTCGATGATTCTCTTTGTTTTATCTTCGTCCTGTCTAAGGCTTAATAAAAATGTCTCTATTGAACCTGTTTGAATCTGGGGTCTTTTTTATCCTAGCACAATAGTTCTCAGGTGCTGGAAAATGCAGACAATAATATTATTGTCATAATATTTTATGACAATAAATAAATTATCTCAAGATACAGATCTAAGTACACTTGTCTCTATCCGTGATTTCTTCTAGTTCTTTATGACTTTTCCAAATATTTCAGCAGTACCTAAGGTATAAATTATAGTTAGAAAACTATAGTCTAATCCCTTTCTTTTGAAGATATTAAACTAGAACCATTGAGGCAAAGGCCTTGCCTTGCGACGTCACATAGCTAGAGACAAAGCTTAATATCATAGTGCCTAAGGCATCTGACTGCTAACCGGAAGGCTAGGGGTTCAAATCCACCAGCCACTCCTGGGAAGGAAGACTGGGCAATCTACTTCCATAGAGATACCGCCTCAGATACCCAAGGAGGGGCCCGCTATGAGTCAGAATCAACTCCATGGGAGTGAGTTTTTGTTTTGTTTTGTTAATCTCCTGAAGTCTATAGAATTCATTGTCTTTCCTGTGCTTAAAGTTGCAGCATTTAGAAAAAGAGCAGAGGAGCAATTATCAAACCTATTTATCAGCAAACAGGAAGCACTTTTGCTGAACATCTGAAGCCAGACAGCATCCCGCTGGGACCAATGACACAGCTCAGGTAAGCAGCACTCAGATAAGTAGCAGTCATCCCCACCTTCCCACAGGTATCACTAGCCCCACCACCAGCACAGAGAACTGCAAACCTTTCTTCACCTCACATTATGGCCCACTTACCATCAGGTACAGCAGGCACAGTATCTGGGATCCACAACACTTTCAGGGGCCTATGAAAATTCTTTAATGTATTTTAATATTAGTAGAAAAAAATCACTTTTAGAGTCAAAGAAAATGTTTTAATCTGTTCTTCACATCAATAAAATAAAGACATTTTACTTATGGAACAGTTCTACTCTGTCACATGGGGAAAAAATAAAATAAAGACATTTTAGGACGCTTAAAACTTTATTACATTTTGCCTAAAAACAGAAAAAATAAAATATTTAAATATTTAATGCTATATGAACATAATTTTTAATATTGATATTATTATCATAAGACAATAGAGTTTAGGGTCTGTTAATCTGACTATACACAGCCCGAAGTGGAGTCACTCATCCTAAACCCTGCATAAGCAAACCAAGACCTATTTTTTTATTTCCCATAAAAGCTTGACCTTCCCAGAAGATGAAGCAAAGTCAATCAATCCACACTTACCACCTCAGCTTCAGTAGATGACCTAGCTACAGAAGTTCCCAGCACGCCATATAAGGAAAGTAACAGAACTAGCCAATCACTTTTGTCTAGTATAGCATTCCTGTTCTTGTCTGTTTCCTACAGAACACTTCCACTTTGAACTGCTCTTCAGAGCTCTTGTATGACTTTCAAGCTAGATACTGCCCAATTCATTGCTAAATAAAGCCAATGAATTCAAACAAAAATGAATGTTTTATTGAAATTTTCTTTTAACAGGCCTATGAAAGTCATAATGTGGCCTGTTTCTAATTACATCCCTACTACTTACATTCCTGGTAAACATTCCATTCTGGGGATTCATCCTACACAGCTAGAAACCTCCACCTCCCCAGTCCAGGACTTCCCAATTACTTTATTCCTGAGGATTCTGTTCTACCACATATTGAAATTTCTGTCCTATAGATAAACTGCATAATCTTATGAAAATCATTCTTCTTTCATGGTTAGAATCAAAGACAGATCCCAGCACGGTGCTTTGCTCATAGTCATCATTGTGTGCTGTTGCCTCAATTCCAACTCATAGTGACCCAATGTGACAGTAGAACTGTCCCACAGGGTTTCCCAGGCTATAGTCTCAATGGGAGCATATCACCGGGTCTTCCTTCCTCAGCCCCACTAGGTATTTTTAAACCACAAACATTTTGGTTAGCAGTCCAGCATTTAACCATTTGTGCCACTAGGCCTCCTTCTTACTCATAGTAGGCTTCCAATAAATATTTGTGTCACAGGAAAGTACATGAATAACTTTCACCAAGGCCTTCTAATCAACTTGAAATGAGTGGCCACAACTCGGGTCAGAGGTAAAGAAAGGGAAGTTTTTTTTTTTTGTTGTTGTTGTTTTTTAATACTTTAACCCTATTGCTAATGTCTGTGATTTCCACACAATGTTTTCAGTGTTTTGGGTTTTGTTTTAAGGCCCCCCCCCTTTAAATTTTTATTGTGATTTGAGTGAGTTTACAGAGCATATTGGTTTTCCATTCAACAATTTCTACACATTTTGTTTCATGACACTGATGACAATCCCTACAATGTAACATTATTCCTTCCACTTCCTTCCTGTGTTTCCCGTTTCCATTTGTCCTTCTTTCCTATTCCTTCCTGTCTTCTGAGTTTTCTCACTGGGCAAGAGCTTCTCTTTTGATCTCCTATGGCCAATTGTTCTAAGAAATGCATATCCCTCTAGTGTTATGGTTCATCTCAGAGGCCTGTGTAATCTTTGCTGAAAGTTGAGCAACTGGGGTGAGTTCAGTTCCAAGCTTGAAGGGTGACTAAGGGCCACAGTGTCAGGGATTTCACCAGTCGCTATCAGACCAATAAGCCCTGTCTTTTTCATGATTTTGAGGTTTTTTTTTTTTCACATTTTTCTCCCACTATATCCAGGACCTTCCAATGTGATCCCTTTCAGAACAGTCAGTAGCAGTAGCTAGGCACCATCTAGTTCTTTTGGTCTCAGTGTCAAGGAGGGTTCATACCCAGTCCATTAGTCCTTTGGACTATTTGTTTCCGTGCATCTTTTATTTTCTTCACTCTTCATGGCTTCGCACTGAGGGAGACCAAGAGTTGCACCTTAGATGGCTACTCACTAGCTTTTAAGACCTCTGTCACTACCTACCACAAAAGGATGTAGAACATTGTCTTTGTAAACTGTTATGCCAATTGAGTTAGCTATCATCCAAGACTGACCACACAGTATTTTGACATATCAATAGCTACTTGAGGATCCCTATTACTACCTCTCTGGATCCTTAGGGAGACAAGCTATCTTTAGGAAGCACTCATCTATTCTATACTCTATATTTTGCAAATGAGTAAATTGCAGCCCAGAAGGGTTGTGTCATCTCTGAATTCTCACAGGTAGTTAATGAAAAATAAGGTTAATAAAGACAGTAAATAATCAAGTTATGGACACCATAGGTTTACAAACACTGCATTCAAAGGGATGTGTGTGGGCAAACCAGGAGCTACAGGTGGGGAGGCGGAAGGGAAGGAGTACGTGTGAGAGTCTGTTCCTGAAGCATATGTTATATGCAAAGATGCCAACTGTGTTTTCTGATGTGGACATCTCTACCCACAGGAAGGGGTTAACATTCTCGAGGCACATCCCGAAAATAAAAATCTACTTTTAATTTTGACATTTTCTAAAGGTAATTTATGTGAATTTATGTGTGCAGCCTTTCCTGAGTCTGTGAGAACAGCCGAGGAATGTGCAGTGGATAAACAACAATAATCTAACACTTCGTAAGTCTCCAACAATCCCGCTCCTGTGCCAGCTGAGATAAGAAAATGGCAAATAATTTTTCACAATTTTACATCTTGTGCATTAGTGATAACATGCCAGCAGGGTAGCTCAGTGCCCTGGGGGAAAGTTGAGTTGATGGAGGGTCTCTCCCAGCTCTCAGGCTCTGTGGGGTTACCCTGGCTCAGCTACTAGTATTCAGGCTCAGCAGGCAGATCCAAAGAGGGGAATGATGGAAGAATACATGCTAGAATGAAGAAATGACGTCTCCATTCTTTCACATACACACTAGGAGACACTGGGCAACTCACTTCCTCAATTTCCTCTCTGGACCATAAATTCCTCATCTATAAAATGATGAGGAAAACTATAAAAATTTTATAGTTTTCAAATTGTACTTCCATGAGCCACTCCTAAAACAACCAGGGAGCTCTGGTAGCATAGTGCCTAAGTCACTTGACTGCTAACCAGAAGGCTGGCGGTTCAAACCCAGCAGCCACTCCTTGGAAGGAAGATGGGGCAATCTGCTTCTGTAGTGATACTGCCTCAGAAACCCAAGGAGGGGTCACTATGAGTCAGGTCCAACTTGACGGTACATAACAACAACAACAACAACAATAAAACAACCCAAGGGTTTCCAGTCACCAAACCCATTTCTATCAGATCAAATCTATTTATCCACCTAGACTTCTGAGTTCCTTGGGAGGCATAAACAGTTCATGCTCATCGATCAACCTAAAAGTTGGTAGTTTGAACCTACCTAGCAGCACTGTGGAAGCTGGTGATCTGCTTCTGTAAAGATTATGTTGTTGTTTGCCGTCAAGTCGGCCCTGACTCATAGCGACCCCTCCTTGGGTTTCTGAGGCAGTATCACTACGGAAGTAGGATTGCCCAACCTTCCTTCCGAGGAGTGGCTGGTGGGTTTGAACCGCCAGCCTTCTGGTTAGCAGTCAAGTGCCTTAGGCACTATGCTACCAGAGCTCCTAGAAGATTATAGGCAAAAAAAAAAAACTGGTGGGACATTTCTACTCTATGACATATGGACTTTCCATGAGGCGTAATTCAGTCAGCAGCAACAGATTTAGTTTTGGGTTTTGGACTTCTTCTAAAGCTTTCATTTGGGGGAAATATAATCTAGTTATTTCAAGTATGAAAACCATCGGACTAAATTATCCCCAAGGTGTCTTTTAGCTCACTGAACAAGATTTGATTATTTTTTTTCTAGTGTCTAGAATTTCACAAATCTAAGTCAGCCTACAGAGGTTACTCACATGTGATTTCCCCACCTCATCTTCATTAGGTGACTCCAACCAAACAAGTTAGTTTTCTTGTGATTCATATGCTATGGGGTCTAAGAAAGGGAATTGTGATGACAGTCACAAATTTGGGTCCCCACTGTGGAAATTCTGGGGTGTTTGGCCTCTATATTCCCTCTGATCTAATGGAAATTCACAATGACCTGAGCTGTCAGGGGCATCAACGGTGTACAATTAAGACACCTCACCCAAGTCAGGGTCAGGGACATGATAGAACTTCAGCAACTATGTTTGCATTTAAGGAGGGAAGAATTTAGAGGTGTAGAGCCTAAGGCATTTGACTGCTAACCAGAAGGCTGGAGGTTCAAACCCACCACCAGCCTCTCCTCAGAAAGACGGTTAGGCAATCTACTTCCATAGTGATACTGACTCAGAAACCCAAGGAGGGGTCGCTATGAGTTGGATCTGACACAATGGCAGTGTGTTTGGTTTGGTTTTGGTTTGAATTACACACACAAGATATTGTTTTGAAAGAGGTCTTCTCAAACATACACAAGAAAAAGAAATGATCGTTAAATACAAGGATACTGGGCATGAGAACTTTGTGAGATTACAGATCCCTTGTGACTCCTTGAAATTCATTTTCTTACATATTTCCAAGAATACTTCCACCTCTCTCACCTGCTCTAGGTTATGCTATCACTTGAGTTCCTGACTTCTATAGCATTTATCTCACTGCTATATTATCACCATTTATTTTCCTGTCTCTAGTGCTGGCTTGTGAGCAGCAATTCCAGAGCTGAAACTGTGCTGCATTCTCTTTTATAGCCTAGCACTCAGTATGGGCAGGGTCCAGAGTAGGAGACTAAGTACAAGTTTCTTAAATGGATGAACAAATACCCTGCTTGTTTCCTTGTGGAGTCTGTGATCTGAAGGCTGAGAATTGTGTCTGATTCATCTTTGCAAACACATAGTGATTGTTCAGATGTTTGTGGACTGAATAATGAAGCTTTGTGTGAAACAGCATCTCCACATGTGCACACAAACACACACACACTTATACTTACACAATCACATATAAATACATGCCACCACGTCTAAACAATAGAAGCCCACAGTCAATTAAAGTGACAGAAACAGAAGCAGATATTTGCTGTCTTATGTGACAGAACCAAAAGAGGAGTATGTGTGCAAAACTCAGTGGAAAGAGGAGATGGGAGTAAGAAGGCTGGGTGGAGTAAGGAGGGTTGAAAGTGTGGAAAGGTGGAGGTGTGGAAAAGGTGCCTCAGAGATGTCTGCATATTAAAAGATGGGAGGAGGACATTCCAGGGAAAGGTCTGAGGTGAGAATAGGAGAGCATGTTCAATATTGGCAAGTAATGTGGTATGTATAGATGATGTCAGCTGTCCATCCCCCCCGCCTCACCCCTGAAGAGCTGCTTGTTGTTATTAAGTGCCATTGAGTTGGCTTCGACTTATAGTGACCACATACAACAGAGCAGAACTGCCTTATAGGGTTTTCCAGGCTGTAATCTTTACAGATCTCTAAATTTGGAGGAAGAATCATTAACAACCTGAGATATGCAGATGATACAACTTTGCTTGCTGAAAGTGAGGATGACTTAAGGCACCTACTGATGAAGGTTGAAGAATACAGTCTGCAGTATGGATTACATCTCAATATAAAGAAAACAAAAATCCTCACAACTGGACCAGTGAGCAGCATCACAATAAATGGAGAGAAGTTTGAGGTTGTCAAGGAATTCACGTTGCTTGGTTCTACAATCGATGCCAACGGAAACAGCAGTCAGGACATTAGATGACGTGTAGCATTGGGAAAGTCAACTGCAAAGGAACTGTTTCAAGTGCTGAGGAGCAAGGATATCTCATTGAGGACTAAGGTGCACCTGACACAAGCCATGATATTTCCAATTGCCTGGTATGCATGTGAGAGCTGGACAATGAATAAGGAAGACCGAAGAAGAGTTGATGCTTTTGAGTTGTGGTGCTGGCGGAGAATGCTGAAAGTACCATGGACTGCTAAAAGAACTAACAGATCTGTCCTGGAGGAAGTGCAGCCAGAATGCTCCTTGGAAGCAAGAATGGCTAGACTTCATCTCACCTATTTTGGTCATGTTGTAAGAAGGGACCATTCCCTGGAGAAGGATGTCATGCTTGGTAGGGTGGAGGGTCGACGAAAGAGGGGGAGGCCTTCAACGAGATGGATTGATATGGTGGCTGTGATGATGGGATCAAGTATAGCAGGGATTGTGGGGCTGGCGTGGGATCGGGCAGTGTTTCGTTCTGTTGTGCATGGGGTCTCTATGAGTCGGAAATGACTCGACGGCACTTAACAACAACAACAACAATCTTTACAGGAATAGATCACCTGGTCTTTCTCCCTCAGAGCCACTGGGTGGATTCAAACTGCCAACTCTTTGGTAAGCAGCTAATAAGCACTTAACTATTGTGCCACCAGGGCTCCTTGAAGAAACTGACTACACTTGGTTACTAAAACTAGCATTTTATTATGGGAAGAAAGTTGGAAATCCTCCTCACGTTCTCTCTGTGTTCCCAGGTTTTGTTTCCTTGCCATTCTCTATGCTGTCACACCTTGGTATTTGCTGAACAGTTCCATCACAGACAATCCAAATGCAAAGCCTAGGCTGCACTGTAAGGAATCCACTTGCCTCAAGAATGTCATGAGATTAATAACTTCATTAAAGATTTAGAGAGGTCATCTTGAGGTGAGTCACATTTTTTACACACCAAAATAATTCCATCCTTTTTTCTTCTCTCTTCCAAGCCAACAACCAAATTCTTCCATGTGTGTCTGTGTCTATTTATTTGTTGGAGATACATATTATAAACAAATAGAATTGCTCCACAAGGATAAACTCTGAATATAGCTATTAATATAAATGCACGCAGGGATCTGTAAGTCAGGGGAAAGCTGTCTGGAGACGTGTTTGAAAAGGTTCAGTGAAGCCAACCTGTGAATTACCTTGTAAGTCAGAGTTCAGTGACATATCTCAGGCAGTAGCAGAAGTGCCCTGTTTTGTAACTTGTCTGTCAACATAGGGTATAAAAGTGGTGACATCTAGGGAAGAATGGTGTTGTTGTTGTTAGTGTCACCTAACCAGTTCTGACGCATAGGGATACTATGTACCACAGAACAAAACACTACCCAGTCCTGCACCTCCTCACAATCATTAATATGTTTGAGCCCATTGTTGCAGCCCCTGTGTCAACCCATCTTGTTAAGGGGCTTTTTCCCTGACTCTTTACCAAGCATGATGTCCTTCTCCAGAGACCAATCCCTCTTGATAATATGTCAAAAGTTATCACTAGAGCCTCCAAAGAAAAACGTGGCACACAGGAGCTGACCAGAATAAAGATGTTCATCCTGAAGACAAACTTCAGGAGAACTTTAAGTACTCAAGGCCATTGGGTTGTACAAAAGGTTAACATGCTTGGCTGCTAACCAAAAGGTTGAATGTTTGAGCCTACCCAGAGGTGTTTCAGAAGAAAAGCCTGGCAATCTACTCCCGAAAAATTAGCCACTGACACATAACCCTATGACACATAATTTTACTGACACACATGGGGTTTCCATGAGTCAAAATCAACTCCACAACAGGTAAGTACTCAAATATTTTCTCTATATATAAACCATAACAAACTCACTGCCACTGAGTCGATTCTGATTCATAGAGACCCTTCCTTGAGTTTCTGAGGTGGTAACTCTACAGAAGTAGATTGTTCAGTATTCCTTCTGAGGAGTGGCTAGTGGATTTGAACTGCCAGCCTTCTGGTTAGCAGTCAAATGCCATAGGCACACACACACACAAACACACAAAAAGAACAAAGATTGAAAGAATCAACTAAAAGTAAATATTCAGACCTAAAGTATTTCCTTGTCTTCAAAATAAACCAAGTCCCTAATTTTGAATCTGCTGATTCAGAAACTAGATAGCAGAAATGCCAAGAAATTAGAACAAGCTCCTTTCCCTGTAATTGGGGCATCCCTGGGGAGTGTGAGGATTAGTGCCTACCAGGGATTACTATCTACCCAACATTAATCCTAGTTCCAGGCAGAAACTGTAACCCACATTCCACAACCAGATGTTCCTGGCTGGGGTCTTTGTTTAAGGAAGTCACCCCAGAAAGTTTCCTGCAAGGCCAATTGTGACTTCTCACATATAGATTTCATAAAATTCAGAAAAGGCATTAATCCAAATGCTGACAACAGTATTTTTCCCTGAAATAAAAACTACAACCTTTATTATTTTTAATGTTGTAATTAAAGTATACATACAAAGAATCATACATGATTTTTGCTCAGTGAATTATCATAAAATAAACACACCCAAGTAACCATCACACAGGTCAAGAAATACCATGCACTGGTACCCTGGCAGGAATATTTTTCTCAGAGTGAATAGTCAATTGATTTCATATGGTAGAATCAGAGCACACTGCCAGAAATTTTAGATATCATATAATTCATATTCTCACTTTAGAAACAAGAAACCAAGTGCTCAGATGGGAGCAAGGCGGTGACCTATCTTGGATCATAAAGCAAGTGAAAGAAAACCCCAGAACCAGATCTTCAGGATCCTCTTTCCTGCTCTTGTTGTTGTTGTTGTTGTTAGGTGCTGTCAAGTCAATTTTGACTCATAGTTACTCCATATGACAAAGTAGAACTGCCCCACAGGGTTTTCTTTATGCAAGTAGATACCTGCATTTTCCTCTGCAGAGCTTCTGAGTGGGTTCAAACTGCCAACCTTTTGGTCACCAGTGAGCACTTACTGTTGCGCCAGTAGGGCTCCTTTTTCTTGCTCTTTTCTTCTCTCTTCCCAGCCAACAACCAAATTCTTCCATGTGTGTCTGTGTCTATTTATTTGTTGGAGATACATATTATTTCACTTACATACCCTGGTCCTTCAGATTCTTCTTTTCAGTACCCTAAACAAATAGACTTGCTCCACAAAGATAATTCTGAATATAGACCTCAAGTTCCTAGGAAGTCTATTTTTTTTTTTTTTTAATTGTGATTTTGGGGAAAGTACAGAGCAAATTCACTTTACAGCAACTCACATACACTGTCTCATGACATTGACTACAATTTATCACAATGCAACAGCTCTCCTCCCACTTCCTCCCCATAGTTATCTCTTCCCTATGTCCTTTCCTCTATATGCTCCTGCCCCCTGAGCTGTCTCTCTGTGCATACAAAGCCCTTGTATTCTCCCATGTTTGATCTCTCCAAGGAGTATATTTAACTAATGTAAATGTTCACCTCAAACACCTGTCTTTTGTTTGGCTGGAAGCCACAGGATTGGGTTCAATTCCAGACCTGAAGGGCAGCTAGGGGCCACAGTCTCAGTGGATCCATTAGGCTCTATCAGACCAGCAAACTTGGTCCCTTTTTTTTTTCCCAAATGATTTTATGTTTTGTCCCACATTGTTCCCCCTCTCCTACATAGATCTCCCTCAGAGTGGTTGACTGTGGTAGCTGGGCATCATCTAGTTCTTCTGGTCTCATAGTCATATAGGCTGAGGATCTCATGGTCAAACAGTCCCTTGGACTCATTGTTTCCATGCTTCTTTGGTTTTCTCATTCTTCTTTGCTCTGGACGAGGAGAGACCCATCATTGCATTTAGATGGCTGCTTGCAACTTTTAAGATCCCAGTCACTATTTGCCAAAGTAGGATGTAGAATAATATTTTGTATAGTATGTTTTGCCAATTGAGCTTGATGTCTTGATGTCCCCTGCAACTATGGTCCCGAGCCCACAGGTCCAACTACTCGCTCCCTCTGGGTAGCTGGCTGTGGCCAAGAAGTGACTACAGCCTTGTCTCTTGTCGGCTCTACTATATACCTGGGAATTCTTACAGAATATACCAATACTCTTGTAGAAACATTGTCTGCGAACTCTATACTTGGTCTTGGGTACACTTCCCCCTGCATAGACATACCTACTAGTTCAGCCTGTCCACCCATCTGTCCACCCATCTATCCACCCATCTATCCACCCTTATATCCATGTTTGCCTTCACTGACAGCACAGTACTCTATGTGAAAAAGGATTCATCTTTGTTGTCTATACCTCCTATGTACCTCTCTATGTCTTCCTCTTCCTTAATGCCACCATGTTGATTACTCACATTTGGTACATTGTCATCCTAGGAAGTCTTGAGCTGACCTATGGAACAAGAAAATCCTGTTCTCCAAAATGACTCTTTTCTGCAGGACTCTGAGGCTAGCTTTCTTTTGTCACCATGAAGTCAAGCTCTGGGGAGCTGTCATAAAGACAGCACTCAAAAATCCATGCAAACCATCACTTTTCTCTGTCAGAGGTACCTGGTACATAGTAAACACATACTTAAATATATGCTAAATAATTTAATGAATAAATACTTTTAGGTATCAACAGATGCTCTTTAAATTCTTCCATTTCCATTGTCAAACTGGTCATTTTGACCTGTGGACTGGGAGATGCACATCCTCTTTTCTAAATAAGTTATCATGCGGATGCTAAGGGATTATTGGTTGTGTCACATGAGGAAAGCAAAGGGAACTGGAGACACTCAGTTGGGAACAGAGAAAACATGGGGCATACTGGTCACTCTATGTATCTAAAGGCCTGCCATGAGCAAGAGTGTATTTATTACATTTGGCCTTGGAAAGCACAAGGAGGATTAATAGATCTCTTGCTTCTTACCACCAAGCTTCTGAAAATAGATGGCCCATCTTGCTGTCTTTATTTCCTTTTATCTCATTCACACCATAATCCACAATAATCTGCCCTTTGGTTCCAATATATTTTTGGAATATTCTAAACAAAGTTCTTGTTACTATAGCTAGAAGATACATTTTACTCTTTTTCTTCCTTGACCTATTTGACACTGTTGATTGCTGATATTGTCCTTCTTGAAATTCTCCTCTCCTGTTCCTTGGAACCACAGATTCCCAATTTCTTTTTACTTCCTTGTCCAGTGCTTAAAGTTTTCTATTTCTAATATGCTGGTGTTTATCAGAACTCTTGTCTATGCCCTTTTTGCACTCTATCTGTCCTTTCTAAGTGATCCCCTTCATCTTTGTTATTTAATCATGATGTATCAATCTATGACTCCCACATCTATATTTTCTGCCAGAACCTCTCTCTCAAGCTCTAAATCCATCTACACAACTGTCAAGTAGACATGTCACTTTAGATGACCCAGAGGTACTTCTAATTCATGTAATCCAAAGATGACTTTATCATCTTCCTACATCCCCCATAAACTTGTTCCTCCTGATGATTCCAATTTCGGTTAATTATATGAGAGCTATCCATTGCCCTGGCCAGTAACTTTCCTGATTCCCTCCTATTGTTCAATCCTCAACAAATAGGCAACAGACCTTGTGGCTTTTAATTTCTTCATATTTAATGAATTCTCCCTTTGTCCCATTCCTATGGCCATGGGCCTAGTTCATCATCTTTTGAGGATCATTGTAAAGATCTTCTTTCTAAGTAGTCTCCATTCCTCCAGTTTTGCTCCTTCTAATTTATAGCAGAAAGAAGAATATTCCTAAAATGCAAATTAGTTTGTGTTATTGGCCACTTAGTCTTCAGTGATCTCCACAGCACTCAGAAAAAAATCTGAACTCCCGAGCCTGAGACCCTTCCTTCATGATCTGATCCCATACTTACTATAGAGTATCATATAATTTTGGTTTTTGTCCTTTACTCCAAATCTCTTGCTTCCTTTTTCTTTTTCCATCTTCTCCATCCCACCACTGCATTCATACCCTATGCTTGAGCCAAAATGTTCTACCTTTACAGCCACAAATTCACCAAGTTCTTTCTCATTCCTTTTACCTGATAACCTCCACTGTCCATTTTGTCTCTGTTTAGATAATATCTACAAGGTTTTCCTGGACAATGAATAAGGAAGACCGAAGAAGAGTTGATGCTTTTGAGTTGTGGTGCTGGTGAAGAATGCTGAAAGTACCGTGGACTGCTAAAAGAACTAACAGATCTGTCTTGGAGGAAGTGCAGCCAGAATGCTCCTTGGAAGCAAGTATGGCCAGACTTCGTCTCACCTATTTCGGTCATGTTTTCAGAAGGGACCATTCCCTGGAGAAGGATGTCATGCTTGGTAGGGTGGAGGGTCGACGAAAGAGGGGGAGGCCTTCAACGAGATGGATTGATGCGGTGGCTGCGATGATGGGATCAAGTATAGCAGGGATTGTGGGGCTGGCGCGGGATCGGGCAGTGTTTTGTTCTGCTGTGCATGGGGTCGCTATGAGTTGGAGATGACTCGACGGCACTTAACAACAACAACAACAAGGTTTTCCCGATCAATTTAATCCATGAGTTAGGTGTCTTTCCACTGTTTCCCCTTGAAGGCTATGCTTCTCTCTCTGACAGAACTTATACTATATTAAAGCTTCCTGTTAATATGCCTTCACTTTCTCATCTTCCTCATTACTCCACAAGATCCTTGATGTGAGGTACAACATTTTGGTTGTACCAAATAGAGCACATTAAAAGCAAGCATTATGTATTAGTTGACCAAATTAAATAACTACATGGAGAAACCATGGCAAAACATGCAAAGGAGATTTAGCTTAGGGATTCTCTCTACTCAATTCTGATGGAAAGATTTCCTGACAAGAGAAGATTGGAAATCCTTTTTCTAAGCCAGGTTCCAAACTCACCAATTCCAGGAAGTTTAATGGGAATGGCAATTTAGGAATCCAATTTGTCCCATGCTTTCCAGGCACCATGATCTTCTATGAACTATTCTTTAGACATTCCCTGTGTTTGGCCTCTACAAGTAGATAGTAAGCTTTGTGAGGGAAGGAAGACATACACGTCTCTTTGGAAAGTCTATAGCACATTTTGTGCAGCACAGCAAAATCAGTCATAAAGTGCCTACACCACTGGAGATAGAATGAGGAAAGCTTTGTCTTTGCATGAAACTACCCTGAGGAGTAAAGGACAAATATCAGAGTCTTTCCTGAAAGTATATCTTGGTATGGAAGAAATAGAGGTAAGATTTGTCCTGACATCACTGGGCAATAATCAGGAGCAATTAGACAACAGTGGAAGAAGACCAAAAAAAAGGAACCTAAAAGACAGACACTGCTAACTTCTCATGTGTCTGTCATCATACCTGAAGGACAATCTATGTTTTAATAATGATTAAGCTCCAAAAACATTGAGTGCTAAGTGGACATTAAATTAGACAAAATAATTAGAGACAAGAAGGTATTAGAGTAATACCATTCTAGGGTAACGTTGATCCATTTCCACCACACCTATGTTAAAATATTAGTACCTGGAATTCAACAGGTTCTACAAGATGCCAGGAAGATATAAATGAGTCCTGAGTACTCCACCTAGAGAGTTAGAGAGAGAAATAAAAAGGTAAGGGAGATAAACAATAGGGAAAGCTCTCATGAAAATATTGAATGCCAGCACAAAAGCATAGAGAAATGAAAGCAGTTCCGTTTCAAGAATGACATTCAGATTAATTCTCAGATTACTTAAGATAAGTGGACAGTTCAAGATGCTAAAGAATGAAAACTGAAAAACAAAAAAAGTTTCACATAAGTTTTCTGATAATTAGATAAGAGACACGAATGAGGAATAATAACATCTGTCATGACCTTTTACATTTTCATATTTCAGTAAGGAAAACAACTGAAAAAAAAGTGTGTTTAAGAAAAAAAAAATATATATGCACATATGTACATAAAATGGCCAGGATATTGGAAAGGATGGATGTCTATGTGTCTGTGACTTGCTATAGTTACTATTAAAGCAATGAGCAATATTAACCAGAGTAGACAGTAAATGTACTAAGAAAATTAAAATATCCATCTGTGATAGTCACATTTTATTTTTCTGTGAATGTGTGTCTCAAGGCTGGCTTATTATGTGCATTGATATTTGGTTTTGATCAGTTTTTCTAAATGTATGACTTTAATTACAAAGCAACTAAGAGGGGAGTAGGACTAGGGACCAGGGAAAGTTCAATCAAAATAGTCATTATTTAGAGTGGTTAGTATGTCATCTCCATATATTAAGTGTGCATGCACATTGTTCTAATACTCTCTACTGTGTTTACCTGTAAAAAATGTGGATATTGATGGCCACCCTGCGTACTCTACAAGATATTTATGAAAATCAAATAAAAACTCTGCTAAAGGACTTTGGAAACCACAAAATGCCTTGATCTTGCATCTTTTGAAGAGCTATTAGCATTATTACCATGGAAAAAAGAAGGAGGCTTAGAAAGGAAAATCTGAGCAAGGGCTGGTGGATTCCCCAAACGATGCCAAGGGCAAAGTGGGGCTGCCCCTTGTTTCTGCAAAGGCTGATTCCTATCATGTTGATGTCAAAATTGTTAACAAGAGGAGGGGCTTGATAGTGCCAATGTGTTTAGACCAGGTATATGCCAAAAAGGCATTTTTTCCAGAGTCCAGGGATGCAGAGAGAAACTAAAACTACAAAGGTCAGATTTTGATGCTCCCGATGTGACTTGTACTTACAATGTCAATCCCTGCCTCTAAGGCATCTTTTCAGGATATTGTTATTGTTGATGTTAGATGCCATTGAGCCAGTTATACCTCATAGTGACCCTGTGTATAACAGAATGGAACTCGACCCGGTCCTGTGCTATCTTCACTGTCATTGCTGTGCTTGAGCCCATTGTTGCAGCCACTGTGCCAATCCTTCTCGTTGAGTGTCCTCCTCTTTTTACCGATCTTCGACTTTATCAAGCATGATGTCCTTCTCCAGGGACTGGTCCCTCCTGATAACATGTCCAAAGTACTTGAGACATAGTCTCACCATCCTTCCTTTTAAGGAACATTCTGGATGCATTTCTTCCAAGACATATTTGTTCATTCTTCTGGTAGTCCATGGCATATTCAATATTCTTCACTAACATCATGATTCAAATACATCAATTCTTCTTTAGTATCCCTTATTCATTTGCATGCATAGGAGGCAATTGTAAATGCCATGCCTTGGGTGCACCTTCATCCACAAAGTGACATCTTTCCTTTTTAACACCTTAAAGAAGTCTTACAGCAGATTTTCCCAGTGCAATACGTACTTTGATTTGTTGGCCACTGCTTCCATGGGCACTGATTGTAGACAAAAGTGAAATGAAATCCTTGACAATGCCAATCTTTTCTTCACTAATTATAATGTTGTTCATTGGTCCAATTGTGAAGATTGTTGTTTCTTCATGGTGAGGTGCAATCTAAATTGAAGGCTGTAGTGTTTGATCTTCATCAGTAAATTCTATGCACAAGTTCCTCATGAACACAATTAAGTGTTCTGGAATTCCCACTCTTCAAAATGTTATCCATAATTTATTATAATGTACATAGTCAAATGCCTTTGTGTAGTCAGTAAAACACAGGTAAACAACTTTCTGGTATTCTCTGCTCTCAGCCAAAATCCATCTGACATCAGCAGTGATATCCCTCATTCCATGTCTTGTTTTGAATCCAGCTTGAATTACTGGAAGTTACCTATCAATGTACTGTTACACTACTTTTTGAATCATTTTTTGCAGAATTTTACTTATGTGTGACATTAATGACATTATTCAACAATTTCTGCATTCTGTTAAATTACTTTTCTTTGGAATGGACACAAATATGGTTCTCTTCCAGTCCATTGACCAGGAAACTGACTTTCAAATTTCTTGTCATAAAAGTTTGAGTGTTTCTAGCATTGCAGCTGTTTGTTGAAGCGTCTCAATTGGTATTCTGTCAATTCCTGGAGCCTTGTTTTTCACCAATACCTTCAGGGCAGTTTGGACCACTTCTTTAAATACCATCAGTTCTTGATCATATGCTACCTCCTGAAATGGTGAAACATCAACCAATTCTTTTTGGTACACTGACACTGTATTCCTTCCATCTTCTTCTGAAGCTTTTTTTTTTCCTTCTTTTTTTTTTTTAGTTTTATGCATATGTTAGGGCTTTACATTTTTTAATTGACATTTTCCTGTTATGTGGTTTGCATCAATTTATAATAATCTACATAAATTGAAATAGAACATAACCAAAAACCAAAAGCACTGCCATTGAGTCGTTTCCAGCTCATAACAGCCCCTCCTTAGGTTTCTGAGGCAATATCTTTATGGAAGTAGATTGCTCAATCTTCCTTCTGAGGAGTGGGTGGTGGGTTTGAACCACCACTCTTCTGGTTAGCAGTCAAATGCTTTAAGCACTACACCACCAGACAAAAATATATATCCACAACAATTTATTAAAGTCAAATATTAATGAAGTGTTCTATCCTGTCTGTATAACTATACACTCCTGGCAGCCCTCAGTCACTGCCCAGCAAGGACAGGTTTCCTGGATTCCTATTGCTTATCTCTTGTACTCCTGGTGGCACAGCTTGCTACCAGGCACTTGGCGGTGAGGAGGGCTCTGGCTGCACTTCTTTGTCCTTCAGAAGAACTCATGGGGTATTTCCTTGGTACAATTAGTCCAGGTCTTGTGCATGCCCCTCCCCACTCTGGGGGTGGAATTTATAAATATGATGAGCCTTTTGCATTTCTCAGCCCTTCCAGAATTCCTCCTACTATTATACTGCCTAAGCAAGCTTGGGGGCTGTGGTAGCTACCTGATGCTGAGGAACAAACATTTCCTTTGTCCATTGTTTTTTGGGAGGTGAGAGATACTCGTTTTGGGGGACACCCAGCTCCAGTGGAGCCTCCAGTCCACTACTGTCAATCACCTTGGAAACATGGTAGTTTCTATGCCACACACCAACTCCTGAGTGCTGAGTAGAGATTCCAGGGACAGTCACATGCTTGGAACTTTAGAATCCATCATTGCTTTTTCTCCTTCACCTTTCATCCCAGGGAATAGGGCTCCTTACTAAGCTGTTAATGGGCTTCTAAGTGGTCAGAATTTTTCTTCTCTTAGGTATTTATTTTCTCTGATGTGCACAGAACATATACCATTCTGCTTAAGATTTGGGCAACAGATGTAAACAAGGATCAGACAGGGCCCTGCCTCCAACGAACAAGCACTTCAGTCTTAGGGCCAGAAAAACCTTCTTTAAGGCTTAGCCCTAAGCACAAATTATGGCAGCTGCTCTCCTCAATCCTGAGGACCAACCACCTTCCCTTTTCCAAATGGGGATCCAGGCTGCCTGCTACATATCAATCTCCTGCAGCCAGAGAGTCCCTGTCCTTCCAAGCTCACTGTCACAGGCTGTCAGCTATTGCTGTAAGGAAAATTACACTTTGGGACACATCTCACTCCTTTCCAGGACTGAGCAGTGGGTCTCAAAGTTGAGAATGTTATCTGCTGATGCTTCATTCTGGAGTGTCAACAAGGAAATATGCAGCAAAATCCAGTCCCAAGGGAGACAGGTGCCTATGCTTCTTCATCTTTCCCCAGCATCTGAAGTCTCCCAGAGTTCACTCATAGGGCTGCATCTAGGAGTCAGGGGTGGGGTAGCAGAGCTGAATATGGGGGGTGGGGGACAGCACCATGGCACTGGCCACTGCCAGACTGTACCTTTTTTCCCAGGTTCTCACACATAACAGTGGGCTACTCCATGGCAGTACTTAGCTGTGGAGAATGTGTGTAAAATCTAAAGCAAAAGTACGTGAAGTATGTGACGTGCCAGGGGAAGGACTCACCTCCTGGATGGAGCCTGCTTGTTTTTGAATACCTACATCAGCCATATTAATTGTCCTGCAGGAAGCCCAACTCCCTTAGAAAAGGGACATAAGCCTCTAAAAGAACATCTATGGCCTATATAATGCATCCTCTTCATGAATGAAGAAATTCAAATGATTGAATTAATAAGTTTGACCATTCTTTGGAGCTTCTCTTTTGATACAGATGTTACAAAAAATGGGTTAGTCCATGGCATTACTGTTTGGCAGTATCCTTGCATCTAAGAACTTCAACTGTAGCATTACATGATGTCTTAAAGAGATCACTGAAATGTTTGACATGTCTCCAAAATATATTCTCTGAGTGGTGGGATTATAGTTTTCTTAATTATATTTTTAATTTTCTAAATTTGAGTTTTTTAATTCTAAAGAGTATTAGATGATACATTTGAAAATGTGAAAGGTGAAAAAAAACAAACCTCATTTTTAATTTTTAACAGACTTATCATTCTCCAGAATCCACCATCAAAGAAAAATAAATGAATAAAACAGAAAATATTTCAAAGTTGGCCTTCAGAAATCTGCAAAAATGAAAGCAAAAAGAGAACTAAAATGAACACCCAAATAAAGACTTTCCCATGCATGAACATTGGGTTATTGTTATCAGGCAATGACTTTCATCTGCCCACTGATATGCAAAACTTGCATTCAGGAAATAAAATCAAAAGAAGTTTTGAGAGACAGAGAAAGACAATGTCTCTTGAGCAAGGCTTATCTCACAAGAGTTATGAAATTGCTATTTAGGTCAAGAAGTTGTAAACCTGTTATGTAAATTATATAAGGGAAAAAGGTAGGGAAATGTTTTTCTTAGATAAGTCCAGTGTAGTTCCAGTGAACAGATCCTCTGAGACTGCCGCCTTTAGATACAGATGGAGTGGACAGAGTGATTTGTCAGAACTTCTCGTCTTCACAGCACAAATTTGAAGCAGCGATGGGGAGGAAGAGAGGGAAGAGGTGGCAGTGACTGTTTAAAACAGAGGCACAGAAACAGGGTTGGTAAATGTCAGATTACCCAATAAGCATGGTAAACATGGGCTTACTTGTGTTAATTTACTAATCTGTAGTAAACAAGTTCACCTTTCTTAACCACACCCAGGATTATGCTAGCATCTCTCTCTCTGCCAATCCATAGCAACTTCCTACAGAATCAAAGCCTTTTTTCAAATTTACAATCACTGACAGGGATGGAGTACCCAGTAATTGGATAATCCATCCCTGGTTGGTGAAGGGAGACTGAACTTGAAAACTGAGATGAAGGATTCCACAGAGACCTGACCTAGACCACAGGGTCAGGACATGGAAAGTGTTACCTAGGCCAGCTCAAAAATGCCACTCTGAAACAAACTGCAGTGAAGTATTTTTGTTCTTTTCTCCTTCACTATGCCAAAAGGGTTAGAACACATAGCATAGCCCATCTTTCTTTGAGAAGATGTCAAGAGAAAATACCTGACCATGGGTGTCAATATCCTGAAATATATCCCCAAATTTCTGTCATGCCATAACAAAATACCATAAACTAAGTGGCTTAAAAGAACAGAAATTTACCATCTCTTAGTTCTGGGGGCCAGTAGTCCAAATCAATGTATCTACTGGGCATGCTCTCTCCAAAGTCTCTAGGGAAATATTCTTTTCTCTTCCAGCTTCTGGAGGATCCACATGTTCCTTAACATGCAGATGCATCTTCACATGACCATCCTGCTTCTGTCTCTCTGTGTCTACGATGTCTTCTCCTTTATAAGGCCACCACTCAAAGTAGATTAAGACCTGCTCTATTCAAGGATGACTTCATGTTCAATTAACAGATAACATCTTCACAAAGACCCTATTTCTAGGGAAGATCATATTCACAGTATCAACATATCTTTCTAGACTCACTCACTCACTGCTGTCAAGTCAGAACAGACTCATAGCGACCCCTCCTTGGGTTTCTGAGACAGTATTACCATGGAAGTAGATTGCCCAATATTCCTTCCAAGGAGTGGCTGGTGGGTTTGAACCGCCAGCCTTCTGGCTAGCAGTCAAATGCCTTAGGTACTATGCCACCAGATCTACTATCTTTCTGGCGGGCACAGTTCAATTCCTAAACACCTGCTAACTCTTCAAAGAACCTTCTGACAGTGGCTCTCACTGAAATGCATCCTTCCTCTTAGCAGGGGATATTACTTATATGATATTGAATAAGTTTTTCTTCTTTTTCTTTAGTGTTCTTTTTTCCTTTAATTTTTACAAAATTTTAATCCTTGTCTGATTTAAGTTGTTAAGCACCAATCCTGTTTGAAAGATTAGCCAAGAAACTCCACTGCCATCGAGTCAGATCTGACTCATAGTGACCCCTCCTTGGGTTTCCAAGGTGGCACATAACAACAACAACAACAACATCACTATGGAAGTAGATTGCCGAACCTTCCTTCTGAGGAGTAAAAGTGGCCAAGCCAGAAAACTTAGCTTTCTCCATTGGAGCCTGAAAAACAATTTCACTTTTGCTTTAAATAAAACTTGGTAGGTGATGTATCAAGCTTATTGACCTACAACTCAAAACCACAAACGTTTGAAGAATTAATTAAGCTAACCCTTCACAAGATAATGAACAAGAAGCAGTAAAGACATAAATCAATTCATTTTACGTAATCAATTTCATTATCAGCAAATAGGCTGGTATACTAGAGAGAGCTTTGGAGTCAGACAGACCTGGGCTAGAATCCAACTTTCATATCTTACCAGCTGCCTGAGGTTGTGTAGCTTCTTAAACCCCTAAGCTTCACATTTCACAAATGTGAAGTGGATCCAATATTTACTTTGCTGGGTCATATAAGAATTAAATGTGGAGCTCTGGTAGCATAATGCCTAAGGCACTTGACTGCTAACCAGAAGGCTGGCAGTTCAAACCCACCAGCCACTCCTCAGAAGGAAAGTTGGGCAATCTGCTTCCATAGTCATATCACCTCGGAAACCCAAGGAGGGGTCACTATGAGTCAGGTCCAACTCGACGGCATGTAACAACAACAAGGTTTCCAAAGGCCTAGGAAATTATCTAGCATGTAGAGCGGCTTCAAAACATAATTTTAAAGGTTTAAGGAAAAGGAAGACTTGGAGGAATCTAATCAACAGAATCTGTATTAGGTGAACTTGAATATTGAGAGTCAAGTAATTATACGAAATCTAGTTGTTGTTGTTGTTGTTATGTGCCGTCGAGTCGGCCCCGACTCATAGCGACCCCTCCTTGGGTTTCCGAGGCAGTATCACTACGGAAGTAGGATTGCCCAACCTTCCTTCCGAGGAGTGGCTGGTGGGTTTGAACCGCCAGCCGTCTGGTTAGCAGGCAAGTGTCTTAGCCACTATGCTACCAGAGCTCCCTTAAGCAGTAAGAATTTATAAAATCTGGATTTAGATATAAGGCATTTCTTATCTCTGAGCATCAGTTGCTTTTTTGTTTGTGTGTTTTTAGTTTGGAGGCTTTTTTCAGTTTTGTTTTGTTTATTTGTTTTTATGTACTAAGAGGATATTGAACTGTTTGATCTACAAGTTTCCTTCTAGGTGTACAGTCCAGAATTATACCTGGACCTGGTGAGTAATACCTATTCTGCATAAAAATGGAGAGCTGAGGTTATTTAGAAGACAAATCAATTGTCAAAAATAAAATAAGGCTTAAAGGGCTGGAGTATTTTTATCTTGGTCACTCTAATCACATTATAAATCAAAACTCTCTAGTCTTTGGTTATATATTTATCAAAAATTAACATCTTTACGAGGATCAGAGCTATGAAATTAACAAGAAGAACCAGTTTTTGCTGTTGTTTTCAGTTTTATGTTTTAATGCAACAAGAAAGAAAGACCTAATGGGAGGAACTTTCTGTCTGGTTTCATTAGCTATTCTCGCCAACCAATGAACATGGCACTTCCTAGAGGGTTAACCTTCCTAGCCTGGGATTTTGTCAAGCTAAATCTGGTCAATTTGCAGTGACATTTCCTTCCCAAGCGCAATATTGTGGGGCATGACCTTTTGGCTAGTCTCAGAGATGACCTATCCATAGCTTCCTGACTTTCTTTATATAAGTGAGTGCTTCCGTTTATCTTTAACATTCCTTTCACCTAGAATAAGGGTTTTAAATTTTGTCCATTGACTATACAGCTACAATTCAAAGATGAATCAAAAAGATGCTTACAAGGAACTTAGAACTTAGTATAAGGGATAATACTTCAAATGTAAATCTTAAAGACATTTAAAATTAAAGATTCTTACTGCACCACATTATGTATGCACATCCATAGTGGAATATAAAACAACCCTTAGAAACCATGTTTTTGAAGTTAATTAATTTGCAGATGAGAAATTTACATAATAATAGTAAGTGAAAATCAGGGCCTAACATGCCCTTAAGGGACCCTAGTGGTGGCATGTTTAAGAGGTTGGCTGCTAATCAAAGGGTTGGCAGTTCGAACCTACTCTGTGGGAGAAAAGACCTGATGAAAAATTAACATTTCAAGGAAATGAGCCATGTAAATGTAAGACACAGTCCAAGGGGTGAGAGTACACAAAATGAATTTAAATGAGAGCATAAAAACCGAAGCTCCCCAGAAAAGGGTGGGTAAAGGGGCAATCCTATGAGAAATACCATCTGAGATAAAGGTAAACGTAGCAAACTTGGAAGGGTCACATTCTGATCAGGGATCACTATCTCTATGGGTCATGGAAATGCATTTCTTTTAAAAATTATCCTTAAGAAAGCATTCCTCACCACCAAAATTCACATTGGTTGGACCTCCTTCAGATGAACAGAGCAATACCTGCATCATGAGGACAAGTGTATCCAGGGGTTCGATAAGGTGCTTTGTGTCAGAAACTATCCTCTAGGCCACTTACATACATCAAGTATTTGTAACAGGAGAAACATTAATAAATGTTTCTGATGTACAGGGACTTGGGTATGGCTAAATGACAAGGATAAAGAGAATATGTTGTTGTTGTTGTTGTTATTTGCCATCGAGTTGGCCCCGACTCATAGCGACCCCTCCTTGGGTTTCTGAGGCAGTATCACTA
>NW_006921619.1:14241780-14269896 GCF_000298275.1 Orycteropus afer afer | reverse complement strand
TAAGGCACTTGACTGCTAACCAGAAGGCTGGCAGTTCAAACCCACCAGCCACTCCTCGGAAGGAAGATGGGGCAATCTACTTCCATAGTGATAATGACTCAGAAACCCAAGGAGGGTTGCTATAAGTCAGGTCCAACTTGACCGCACATAACAACAACAATTTATTTATTTCATCTCTTATTGTTAGTTATTTATGTTGTTTTCTTTTTTATGTGGCTTTTATAATGACTAAGCACTGAAGATCCATGTGGGTAAAACTTTTCATAATCCTTGATGTTTTTCTCAGTATGATGTTCTAGAAGTTGAAATGCTGCATTGAAGAGTATGTGGGTTTAAGATTCTTGATCTAATTTATAGCAAAATTGCTCCCCAGAAATGTCATACTGATTCAAATCTCAGTAAAGGTCTAGGAGCTCTGGTGGCATAGTGCCTAAGACATTTGACTGCTAACCAGAAGACTGGTGGATCAAACCCACCAGCCACTCCTCTGAAGGTAGATTGGGCAATCTACTTCTGTAGAGATACTGCCTCAAAAAGCCAAGGAAGGGTCGCGATGAGTCCAATGGACTCCATGGCAGTGAGTTTTGTTTGTTTGTTTTTAAAGGAGGTCTGGTGGTGTAGTGGATAAGGCATTTGGCTGCTAACTAGAAGATCAGCAGTTCAAACCCACCAGCCGCTCTGAGAAAGGAAGATGGGGTGATCTACTTCTGTAAAGATTACAGCCTGGGAAACCCAATGGGGGTCACTATGAGTCAGAATAACTTGATGGCAGCGAGTTTGGTTTGGTTTTTTTTGAGACTACTTTAAGATGTCCATTTACCTGCAGACCAGCAGAGAAGTTTATGATTTAAAAATGTCAGTATATATAAATACATAAAAACCAAAAAAACAAACTCACTGCCATTGAGTCATTTCCAACTCAGCAACCCCCATTGGTCTTCCCAGGCTATAAATCTTTATGGAAGTAGATTGCCCCATCTTCTTTCCACGGATTACCTGGTGAGTTTGAAATTTCTTATCCACTATCCCACCAGAGCTCCTTAAATACATAAAACTATAAATATATATATAAATACAGCCAGAATGTTCCTTAGAAGCGAGAATGATTAGACTTCATCTTCTGTGCTTTGGTCATGTTATCAGTAGAGACCAGTCCCTGGAGAAGGATATCAGGCTTGATAAAGTTAGTGATGACGGGCTTGGTCAAGTTAGCGAAGAAGACCCTCAATGAAGTGAATTGACACAGAGGCTACAACACCGTGCTCAAGCACAGCAAAAATTGTGAGAAGGGACAGTGTTTTGTTCTATTGTACATATGGTCACTATAAGTTAGAACCAACTTGACAGAACTAACAACTCCTCATTTATCAACTCTCATTATCTCACATTTTGCATTTATGGCAATAGTAAAAATCTACTATCCAATTATTTTGCACACTAACAATATTCATCTCGTTATAACAAATGCTGAGGGGAGAGGCAAGAGTAATGCTGCCTGTGATGGTTAAGGTTATGTGTCAACATAACTGGGCCATGATTCTCACTGGCTTGGCAGTAATATAAGGATGTAATTTGGCATTCATGTAACAATATAGTCATCTTCCATTCTGTAATCTGACGTAGCCATCTTCCATTTTTGCATTATGCTGTTTTTTTATTTTTATTTGTTTATTTTTATTTTTGTAGTGCTCCCTCCTCTCCCTTCCCAGCCCTGGTAACCAGCAAAGAAAGTTTCCTTCTACATATAAACCTTTCCTTGACTTTTTACAATAATGAGCTAATATAATATTTGTCCTTCTGTGATTGACTTATTTCATGCAGCAGCATTATGATGAACTTTTGCATAATGACTTGATCTTTGGAATTTAACCATGTCAATGAGTAAGGAATAGTTGTATATATCTATATCTATAGATATAGATATATATACACACATACATAAATGTTTATAAGCACACATATAAATATGTATGTATGCATAAATATATAATATAAATGCATATATAGGTGTGTGTATGTGTGTGTGTGTATATATATATATATATTCAGGAGCCCTGGTGGTGTAGTGGGTAAGGCCATTTGACTGCTAAGCAGAAGGTTGGCAATTCAAACCCACCAGCTGTTCTGAGACACAAAGGTCTCAAAGAGACTTGCTGTTGAGAAATAAGGGTTATTTTTTATTCTAGGAAGTTGCATTTTGGTGCCATCAATGATGGAAGAGGAGATCCATCACTGAAGGTAGTGGGAGAAGGGGTGCATAACAAATGGTGTGCACTGCTTTCTGGAGAGATAAAGGGCTGTGACAAAATATGTTTCATTGATTCCCTCCCTATGAAGAGTAGTGATGCCTCCATTAGGAACCAAAGAGAATTGGAAAGCCATGTACAAAGGATGACCTTTAACAGTATATGACCTTCAGGAGAATAGAAAGTATGAGATAGCATAAGGATGTATCAGAGATGTCAGGAAGTAGACAGAAACTCACTGCTAGAGAAAGAGATTAATGTGAGAATCAGTCCAACATTACATAGGTGAGAAACTACATTTTCATACAGATAGTTGAACCTGAAGCCTTGTGTTGAGCCTACTTGGAAGAATCTTTCCAGATTTTGCAAGTATCCATTGGAATTTTGCAACTTTGATGCAAACACTGAGTTCTATCCCCATCCCAAGAAGGCTCCAAACCTCCTGCCTCTGGCATAAAAGCACCATCTTTAGAGAGACGTTGCTGGGAAGTGTGAGTTACCTGAGCTTTATAAAAATTCTTAAATAATGATTAAGGAGACATTTTATAGAATTCTATACAAAGTTTTAAAGCTGTAAGTTATCTCCAAAATTATCTGGGTAGTGTGAGGCAATGAAGAAAATAATGAACTCAACTTTTAGAACCCTGAGTTTGAATCCCATTTCTGTTAATTTGCTATATAATTTTGAGCACATGACTGAGGCTTATTTACCTTACCTGGAAAATGTAAAATGATAACTCTTGCCAGGACTTCTGTACAGAGTTGTAGAAAAATATACAATAAAATACTCTGTATATCAAGCAAGTCATAGTCTCTACAAAAGTGTATTTGATCTCTCTTTCCCTTCCTGCTAGTACCTATTTTCCTTGGTTCCCTTTACAAATAAAAGGAAAAAAAAATTCCTTGAAAGGGACAACTATATTGACCATCTCTAATTCCTCTTCTCCCATTGTCTCTGGAATCCACTCCAGCCACACTGCTACTTGTTCAGTTTGCAAACATCATCTAACTCTATCTATTATCACTATCTATTCATCCTACCAGAGTCTCTATGAGATGCAAAACATTAATATACTATTTGGCTACTAACTGAAAAGTTGGAAGTTCACGTACATTGAGTCCCTCAGAGGAAAGGACTGGCAATCTACTTCTGAAAAGTCAGTCTTTGAAAATCCTATGGACCACAGTTTTACTGTGCAATTCTTAGAGTCGTTATGAGTCAGAGTCAACTTGACAGTAACCGTTTTTCTGGGGGCCAATCCAATCATTGTCTCCTCCTTGGAAAGCTTCCTAACTTGTCTCCCAGGATACCACCACAATCATCTGTCATTCTCCCCCTACTCTGGCTGCTCTTATTCCATAGCCTTTTCCTGGCTCCAGTGAACTCAGAGTAGGATAAAGGAGTGGTGTGCTCCCAAGTGCAGGCAATAAACTGATGCGTTGTCTCTAGGAAATGTAAAACAACAATGAAACTGGCTAAAAAGACAATCTGCTTTTCATTATTACCATCTGCAGTTAATTCTAAACAATTTCAGTAATAAATCCTCCTTTTTGATGGGGTGAGGTAAATTCCATTTCCCCCTCTCCCCTTTTGTGTACTAGGACTGGTTTCTTCTCATCTCCCCTATTCCAAAACATCACCACACCCTAGGAGCTATTCCTAAAATTCTTTCTTTTTTATCTGTACTAACTTCTTTGGTGACATCATTTAATGTAATGTATATATAGAATGTTTCCATTTTTCTTGTCTTTATCTCAGATTTCCTCACTGAATTTCAGATTCATATATGAACTCATTACTTAACATCTCAAACATAATCTATCCAAAGTTAAGCTCCTAAAATTACTTCAAATCTGTTCCTCTCCAAAAGGTGCAGACAACAAAGATAAACCCTTTTACATATACAATACTGTGTTATGAGTAATAAGATTAATCTACAGGTAGATGCATAGGTGGACAGACTGAATGATCAGGTATGTCTAGGCAAAAGGGAATATGTCTATGAGCATATATCAGTTTGGCAGACTATATTTCTACATACGTATTTGTAAGTCCATATATGTAGTAGAGCTAATGGAGCAAAGTTATGGTAACTTCTTAACCACAGCCAAACATGATGGAGTGGATGACTGGGCCCATGGACTTGAGACCATGGTCATGGGGACATCAAGCTCAACTAGCATAAATACACAAAAACAGTATTCTACATTCTACGTTGGTGAGTAGTGACTGCAAGTCTTAAAAGCTTGCAAGCGGCCAGCAACAATTGGTCTCTCCTTGTCAGGAGTAAATAAAAATGAAGAAAACCAAAGATCCATGGAAATAATTATAGACTAGTAGACCATGCATACTTCAGCCTACATGAGACTGAGACCAGAAAAACTAGATGGTACCTGACTACTACTGCCAACCACTTGGAAAGGGATCAAAATAGGAGATCTTAGGTAGAATGGGAGAAAACTATGGAACAAAATTCAAAATCATTCAAAAGACCCAGCTTACTGGTCTGATAGAGGCTGCTGAAACCCCCAAGACTACAGCCCCCAGTAACCTTTGGGGCCTGGAATTGAACTCACTCCTGTGGCTTCCAGTCAAACAATATGAGATAGGTAGGAGGCAGCAAGACTCCTAAAGGGTCAAAAGAAATTCTAGAGTTTTAAAATTACTCAAGCCTCTCAGGTGTTACCAATACTAACCCACATCCTGGGACATAGGGTAGGAAAGTAACTAGCATTCTCCCCAGCTCTGTGATTCATATTTTCACAAGATTTCTTTTCCCCCTGCAGGTGTTTGCAGTAACATAGTTTCCAGCTCTCCAAGCAGGCACACATCACCAAAAGATGACAGAAATATGATCTTGCTAGGGTGGCAGTATGGAGGCAAGGACACGGACCAGAAATCAAACCATCATCCCAAGGGGCAGCACATGTGTGACATCCCAACACCTAAAACCTCTGCATGCACACTCAATTTCCACAGTGCCACCCTTTTCTAGGAAACTACCATCCAGTCTCAGAAAATCCCCACGTGTTTCAAAACCCTTTAAGAACGCCAGCGAATTTTAGCTCGGGGAGACAAAGGCTACTGTTGCTAGGTCTCTCTTTGTCTCTGCTTGCAAGCTTTGTTGTTGTTGTTGTGTGCCATCAAGTTGGACCCGATTCATAGCGACCCCTCCTTGGGTTTCCAAGGCATTATCACTACAGAAGTAGATTGCCCAAACTTCCTTCCAAGGAGTCACTGGTGGGTTTGAACTGCCAGCCTTCTGATTAGCAGTCAAGAGCCTTAGGCACTATGCTACCAGAGCTCCTTGCTTGCAAGCTACTTTCTCTTAATAAAAATTTTGTTCCTTGTCATTCTTGGTCAGTAGAAGGCAAGAGCCTGAAGGGTCTGACCACTGATGGGGAAGGGCTCTCAGGAACAAATAGGTGTATAAGGTAAACATTTATACCCTGTAAGTACACTCCTTAGAACAATTGACAGTGGGAGATTAGAAGGGCAGAGTTTGCACAGGGAGATAGCTCAGAGGGCAGGAATGCATAGGAAAGGACACAGGCAAGAAGTAACCACAGGGAGGAAGTGGGAAGAAAGCTGATACATTATAAGGATTGCAATCAATCATGAAACAAAATGTGTATAACCTGTTCAGTGGAAAATAAATTTGCTCTGTAAACTTTCACCCAAATCACAATTAAAGGAAAAAAAAAAAAAACCTGGTCTCCAACTCAGGTAAAATTCACTTCTTCCTACCAGTAGTTCAGCAAAAATCTTGGAGTCATCCTGGACTCATCTTTGTTTTGTAATCTTCCATTCAGTTAATAAACAACTAAAATCCAAACATTTATCTTCTCCATCACTACCTACTTGTCCAAGATTCCACATCAGTCATCTAAATTATAACCATAACTTTTTCATGAATTGTGTTTATTCTGACTGCTTTCCTCCCTCCCCTGCCTTGCCTATTCTCACCGCAGAAGAAAGAGGGGTCCTTTTGAAATGAGTCAGACCAAGACATGCCTTCACCTAAAACATGCAAATGGTTTCCATTTCACTCAGCGTGAATACCAAAGTCTTCTTCACTGTCCTACAAAGCCCTGTATTATTACCCCCACACTACCATCATCTTCCTGACTTCCTCTCCAAATGTTTTCCCTTTCAATTTACTCTATGGCTTGGTGTTTGAAGATGCCAGGCAGGCATATTCTTACCTCAGGACTTTTGCACTTGCTAGTCCATCTGGCAAGGAGCTCTGGTAGCATAGTGGCTAAAGCACTTGACTGCTAACCAGAAGGCTGGCGGTTCAAACCCACCAGCCACTCCTCGGAAGGAAGGTTGGGCAATCCTACTTCCGTAGTGATACTGCCTCGGAAACCCAACAACAACAACAAAAATTCCATTTGGCAAGAATACTGTTCCTCAATTATTTACACGGCTCACTCTCCTCTAGTTCTTTGGGTCTTCACTCAATACCAACTATTCTTCCCTAAATATCCAAAATCTCAACCCCCAAAAATTTCCTATCTCACTTTTCAGCTTTATTTTTTTCCGTATCTCGTATATTATATGGGAGCTTTGGTAGCATAGTGCCTAAGGCACTTGACTGCTAACCAGAAGGCTGGCGGTTCAAACTCACCAGCCACTCCTCGGAAGGAAGATGGGGCAATCTACTTCGTAGTGATACTGCCTGGGAAACCTAAGGAGGGGTCGCTATGAGTCGGGCCTGACTCGACAGCACATAACAATAACAACAACGTATATTATATATTTCATTGATTTATTTTGTTTATTATGTGTCCAATCTCATTAGAAATGTAAGCTATTTCAGGGCTGAGGTTATTTCTTTTAGTTCATTACTACTGTTTTTCCAAAACCTAGACCAGATGTTCAACAAATAGTTTTAAGTGAATGAAATGTGAACATATGCTTGACTGGACCAGATGTTCAATGAATAAGTTCTGAATGAATTAATCTTGCTCAACTGCCTCATTTTGCTCTTTGCCACATCACCTACCTACTTCCTTTGAAAGACAGATCATTGGCAATGAGGTACAATTCTAAACTGATCCCATAAACAACCATGTGCATGAAAATCAGAAGTCTAGTTGATTGTCCAAGTATCTTGGGTTTGGGGAGTTATGTAAATATTGCTTTTGTAATTGTAAAGCCTTTCACAGGACCAGAACCTTTCCCTTAAGTGACTGGGAATGCTGTGAACCACAATGGAACATCCTCGTGTTTGTGGGACATTTTCAGTAGTGTTTATTATGTGAGAGTCCAGGGCTGGGAAAAAAGAACACTTTTCCTAAATTTGAAAATCATCCAAGAACTTTTTGTAACTTTTACTGAGAGGATGACTGCTTCCTAGATCAAACAAGAAAGCTTATCAACTAAAAATAGCCCTCCATATCCCACAAGTTCAAAAAGACTTATAAAACATCACTTTTCTAACTTTCAGGTAATCAATAGGAATAGATTTTTGTTTTCTTTTTAATAAAAAGAGAGAGAAAGAAAGAGCATTTACTAAATATTTTCAAAAAATTCATTTCAAGTTGTTCAGTGTATTTTGAAAATATTTTCATCCCTCTTCTTAGCTCTGCTATATATCACTATTTTGCCTCCCTTACTCAGTGTCTGATGTTGTCCACTGTATTTAGAAGTGCTGAATCACAATTAACCTCCCCTAACGGTCAAGTTTTCCTGTTAATTCTTCTCAAAAACATAAAAGCAAAGCTAAATTGTGCTCGTACAGATGTTCTGTCACTACTAAATTATGGACAAGGATAGCCCTGAGATTGGATTGAGTAACTGGTCAGTTGTAATTCTTCATGTTTTACCTCTAGCCCACCACTCAGCACCCAGGATCAGGTGCAGACCCAAATTTCCAGCCTCATTCTCACTTCACTTCCTCATTCCCACTTCACTCCCACATCCACTCCACCCACAATGAATGCTCTCTATCCTCCAAGTACACTTCAGACAGAACTGACTTAAGATTTTGCTTAAACTCTTATCTTTCACTAGAAATTCTTCTAACTTTGGCCTGTCCAAAGCCCAGTTCCATTGCCATTTCTCCTTACAACTATCCTTGACCTACCTAGCTACTATAAATATATCCTTCTTCTTCCAGCATTTATATTATGTCTTGTATTGTAGTTGCTTGTTTACACATTTTGGGTACTAGGTGGAATCCTGTTCTTCATTCCTAAATCACCAATCTTAGGGTCGTGTATACTGTCAGCAATCAAGAAGTGATTATTCTGTTAGTGAACAGAGGAGACAAAACATCCCACTGGGCTAGTTTCCAGGATTTCAGTAATATGTTCTGTATTCTTTAAGAACGTGGGGAATTGTGCTGCTGCTATCCATGTACTATATTATAAATCATAGTTTCTTTCTTTCTTTTTTTTTTTTTTTTTATGTCATTGATGTGCAGAATAAAGAGCATCATCCTGCAACTGTCAACTTTTCTTCCTGTTCTCTGGGGGGCAGCTGGAGTCTATGCTGGAACAGGGCCAATTTGCTTTATGCTTGAGCTTTCAAGCCACTGAACTTCCATATCTACCTTAAGAAAACTTCCTGAGTCAGTATTAGGGCCAATGATGTGTTCTGCTGACGTTATCTCTCCTCCTTACCTTTCACATAATGAGAAGCCAGGGCCAAAGAATTACCTTCACCTCCTCCTTGGTGTCATTAATCTATGTCCTGGCCTATCATGTGTAGAAGTAAGTTTTCCTTTTCTGTTGTGGGAACTTCAACACTCAAGAGGTTGGAAGAAATCAGTAGTAACAAATACATGGTAGCCTAAATAAGGTCCAATGGGCATTGTGGAGGATTGGCAAAGACAACAGCCATCTATAAGGAGCAGATGCTGCCCAGACCCAGCCAATTGGTTTTCCATGTGTGAATGTGGATCCAGTATTTCTTGATGTTCTAATCATCCTGAAAAACCTACATATCTGAATTTTTACTAAAATCTGATTTTTAAATACTTATAAGCTAGTTTGGGAGCTCTGGTAGCACAGTGGCTAAGACACTTGCCTGCTAACCAGACGGCTGGCGGTTCAAACCCACCAGCCACTCCTCAGAAGGAAGGTTGGGCAATCCTACTTCCGTAGTGATACTGCCTCGGAAACCCAAGGAGGGGTCTCTATGAGTCGGGGCTGACTCGACGGCACATAACAACAACAACAACAACAATAAGCTAGTTTAATTTCACTTAACGGTTCAGTGCAAACAAAACACATCTGCATCCTAGATTTGGCCTGTGGCTGCTCATCTGCAGCCTCTGGGTTAGCTGGGCTCTCAGGGTCTTCCCTGCCATGAGATGCACAGTTTGGAATAAGAGACCAAATAAATTTATAAGTTATTAAACTACTGAACTAAGTGACACCTACTTATAAGGATCCTAGAAGACACAAATCTTCAAACTGGTTGAATAAGATGAAGATACCAGTTTGTGCCCATCTCCCCATCCTACCTTGAAAAAGCAGTTCCAAAATTGGGTTGAAACAAATATTCCATAAGAACTAAAACAATAAAAAAAAGAGGTTTCTCTGGAAAATCCTCCTATACCATAGGGTCTGATGAAATTTCCATGGGATCCCAACCAAAGGTCAAAGGCTTCAGAACCTAATTTGAAGGCATCTTAAAGGACACATCTAAGTACAATCCCCTAAAGTGACACAAGTAATGTTTCTGCTCGGGTATACCTAGCACCATTCACTACATGTTGCAGGCAATGAAAGAGTAAGAGACTTGCATTTGAAGGACAGATCTAATGATTACTGGCTTTGACCTTGTGAACCACATTTCCTTTTTCTGGGCCTCAGTTTCCTTCAAGACTCTTATCATAAAAAAGACACTAAGAACATCCAGAAGTCTGCCAAAGATTACATTGCAACCCACTGCACTGTGGTGGGCCCACAGCAAAGAATATTAGCTCTGTCAGAACAAACTCATATAGACACAAACGTGTACTCACGCAAACACACACACACTCACACACACATACAGGAAACATTTCCTTCCACAACTAAGAATGATGCAACCTTTTGAGCACGAAGGAGAAAATGATAGCCAAAATTAGCATCTTAAAAAATAAACTACATAATGACTGAAGATGAGATTTTCTTTAAACTGTAGAACAAAGAGATATAATGATAACTGTCACAAGAGAGGAAATTGCAGGAGTCAATTTGAAAGTATTCAGGGAGGGGGGAGGGTCCCCCCCTTGAAATTTGCTTTTTCACACACCACAGTAAGACTGAAAGGCTAAAATATTTCCCCAGGGCCTTTGTGACCTGTACCTCATAATGATGCTGCTGACATTAGGAAACTGTCATTACAGTCTCAAATTAATGCTTCTTATACAGACAACCAGAGTGTGTACAGGCTCCCTGTCATCATCTCTCTCATATTTGTCTATCAATTTTCATTTCACATGGCCTCTTTATATACACATTCCCATTTTTTCCCCTAAAACAGCTCAATATAGCCTATAGAGCAACATAAAGTCTCTCTTGGATGAATTAAAGAATATTTCCCCTACCCTCCTTGCAAGCAAATAATCATCCTTGGCTTCCCATTGTTTACTTCATTAATTCCTCTCATTTCACCTGGCTTTTTGAGATAAGATACAGCCTACTGGGTGGTATAGTACAGAGAGAAAATACAGAATCAAAACATCTACCTCTAATCTTGGCCTTAGCCTACAGATCAAACTTCAACAAATCAATTCAGTAAGCCTCAAATCACTAATCCACAAAATAGGAAAATTTATACCTATGCTACCTCTCTTAAAGGGCTATGAAGATTAAAGTCAATATATAGATAAGGATGCTGAATGATTCATCGACTAATGTTAGTCTAGAAACTTCATCAACCCTGGGCTATTAGCAAGAAAGGAGGAATTTCATATGGTCATACAAAACCACGAGCCTAGAGTCAACTGGCAAATCAGTGACAGAAGTGGCCAGAAAGCCAAGCTAGGAGACAGGAACAAAGAGCTCACAGAAAAAGATCCCATCTCCTTGCAGAACCAGTGACAAGCCTTCTGGCTTTACCTGGCTAGGGTATGGCCAGTCCTTACGCCTTTTCTTTCTGCTCTTGGACGAAGAATCCCAGACTACCGATGGGGCCAGTGGAGTGTGGTTGACTCACATGAAGCTACGCAGGAGGGTGTCTTCTCAGTCTGTGACTCCTCTCAGTCTGAATATTAACTCACTGAGTAGATTAGGAGTTACTTGTTCACTCTCAAAGGGCCAAATGAGAGGATTGAGGACATTTGCAGGGTGGAACTCCACCTGTCAGAAGCAGGAAATAGGTTTTGTGGGTGTGGCCTTTCTTGTTCTGCAATGACACACCTCTCATGTCTCCTTCTTCAAGAAACCCTGGATTTCTCTGCCAACTTCTTCATTGATGGAAATCTGACTGGAGTGAGTAGGATAGCCTTCCAATCATTCTTCTGTGGCACCTGCATGCTCCCAACTAGTTATAAGGCAGGTGAAATCTGAAGCCTACACACGTATCACTAATTTTCTTTTATGCTGACTTGATTTAGTGGATTAGCATAGTGCCTGAGGCATTTGACTGCTAACCAGAACACTGGCAGTTCAAACCCACCAGCCACTCCTCAGAAGGAAGATTGGGCATTCTACTTCCATAGAGACACTGCCTCAGAAACCCAAGGAGGGGTTCCTATGAGTAGAAATTGACTCAACTGCAGTGAGTTTGGCTTTTTTTTTTTTGGTTTGACTTTAACCATCACCACCACTTTTGTAGGAGCCCTGGTGGCACAATGGTTAAATGCTTGCTACAAACGAAAAATTCTGCAGTCTGAATCCACCAGCCACTCCATGGGAGAAAGATGTGGCTGTCTGCTTCCATAAAGATTTAAAAAAAAAAAAAACACTAAACCAAACTCACTGCCATCAAGTTGGATCCAACACATAGCAACCCTTCCCTGGGTTTCTGAGGAGGTATCACTACGGAAGTAGATTGCCCAACCTTCCTTCTGAGGAATGGCCAGTGGGTTTGAACTGCCAGCCTTCTGGTTAGAAGTCAAATAAATGCCTTAGGCACTACACCACCAGAACTTGGAAATCCTTTGTGGCAGTTCTACTATGTTCTACAGGGTTACTATAAGTCTGAATTGACTCAATGGCACACAGCAATGGCCACTTTTGTAAAGGACATGTAGAGTAGCATATCTCTATGAGAACAAGAACAAACATATGCACACACAGTAGTTCTAGTCACTATTTCTATCAGAGAATTTGTCCCATTATGTTGTTTTCTACTTAAATATGTTCCTCTCACTAGAGTGTCAGTTTATGCAGGGTGATGACCATGTCTAATTCTGCCGTACATTTCCCACATTGCCCAGTAAGTAACAAGTATTCAACCAATTAAATCCAATGAATGGTGATAATTAATATTTGTGTAATGAATCCTGGACTGCCATTTACTGGCTTTGCAACGCACTCTAAGTCATATTTTTCCCCCTCTGCATGGAAATTTCTGATTATCTGTAAATTGGGGCTGTCTACCCCTACTTCAGAGATGTGGATGAAATGAATGGGGAGTTGTATGAAAATGAGCGTAGGATAAGATTTGATACATCAAAGATGCTTAAAAAAAAAAGCAGTTGTTGTTAATGAACAGATCTTTAGATTCAAGTGAGTATTTTCTATACAGACAGTCAGTATAAAATAAAGTATGAACTAGGCAAGTAGATGGATTGTTGAGAGAAAGGAGAGGATAGAAAACAAAGAGCTGTATGTACATGATTAAATGTCAGTTTTCCATCCTAAAATTCTTTATTTCATTCAGCAAAACCAAGTCATATTGTATTCATTTGATGGCTGGAGAAACTGGGGCCTAGCCTCTTAGATTGCATATTGTTATTTTTCTTCTGTGAAAAGAAAATTAATTGACATTTTTCAAAAAAGATGTGCTCAGTTCCAGGCATACTGAGGTCAGGGAAAGATTTCATCAGCAATAAGTTTCAAACTGACAACTCACCTAAAGTAACTATGAGAAGTCACAGAAGACAAACAGTCTCCCTACATACCTCCACCATACTGAGAACATGATCAAGCTGCACTTTCATTCAGCAGTAGTTAGCTGCCCAAGTGTCTTTGCCATTCATTCAAAGTTCTCAGAGCAGATAAGGATAGAAGAATGAACTAGACACAAGTCTCTGGTATAAGGTGTTCAGGGAAGATAAAACATGTAAGCAAATTAACATCGTGCCATATAGAAAAGGACCAGTCCCATAGATAGGATTAGAACAAGTTCTGTGGAAATCTAGAAAACCAAACCAAACCAAACTCACTGCAATTGAGTCAATTCCAACTCATAGTGACCTCCATTGGGTTTCCAAGGCTGTAAAACTTCACAGAAGTAGACTACCTCATCTTTCTTCCGCAGAGGAGCTGGTGGATTCGAACCATCATCCTTTTGGTTAGCAGCCAAATGCCTTAAAACACTACACCACTAGAGCACCAAAACTCCATAGGAAGAAATTCCAGGAGGCTTCACAGAGAAGAGGTAGCATTAGATCTGGGCCATTAAGGAGAGCAATGATGTTGGCAGACACAGATGATGGTTGAATTGGATGTAAATGTTAACCATGAAGGGGACTGAGGCCCTGTCTCCTAATCTAACTGATTTATGCCCTCTCTAATGTAGACATCAGGATGAAAAGAGTTTCACAGCACTGCTGTCTAGGTTCCACCATTCAGACACACAAAACTACAGTGTAATTAGAAGTAATTACAGGACAGATACTGCTCTCCTTCAGCTCCATGTATCTTTATGATGGCTCAGGGTCAGGCCAAAAAAAGGAGGAGGAATTAAGAGTGGCCTAGATCCTAACCTGATCTCTTCAAAGTGGGATTAATTGATGAATGGCTATTTGAAGTATTTTATTTTAAAAGGACAAGAGACTCTGAAAAGACATTGCATTTCCATGTGGCAGCAATCTATCTAGCCACTGAACACTTGCCCTAGCTTCTGTTGTGATCCCATCACACTGCACTCACAGTATCTGGAGCAGGAAGTCCAGTCCATCTCAGATGAGTACAAGCAGCAGAAAGAATGCCACACAGAACACGCAGGCTCTGGTCCCTGTTCTGCCAGACACTGGGATCAAGGGCAAGGATTTTAGTCTCCCCTAAGTCTCAGTTGCCTCTTCAGTGCACTGGGTATTATAATACAAACACTACTATATTTTTACACAAGTAACACATGCCCTATACTTTTTTTTTTTTTTTTTGCAAACTGTACAACCCTTGCACATTAGCTTTCATGTTATATGCATGGGTGTATTATTTGCAGAAAATATGAGACTCACTTCCCTGGGTTGCTCAGCAAGAAAATGAGATCCTGGAGATGATAAGCTCTATGTAAGTGCTAATTGTTGACGTGAACGTGAAGTACTGTTATTATGGAATATAGGAAGATACGTAGGAAGTCACCTTATGTCTACTATTTCCAGTTGAATCAAAGGTCATGCACAGATCTCCTCATGGAAAACATGTTCAAGACCTAAGAAGCAGAGGATCACAGAATGATTATACTAGGTAGACACCTAGAGACCATCTCTCTTTTTCATGATAGCTTTTTAAATTTGTTGTCCATCATTCCCTCCTTCATTCATTATATCACTGAGAGAGAATGTAGGTGATTATCTTTTGGGATTAAAAAACCTTGGTCCATAGCATCTCTTTTCTCCTTTTCTCCAGATGAGGACAAAGTGACACCACCATGACTGCACCATTAGCCCTCTTCCTGGCCTCTGTAGGGCTGTTCTCTTACATACACAGTTGGGGCTGCAGAAAGACCAACTATGGCATGGATACTGATCAGATTGGAACCAGAATTACCTCATCCCCAGAACTTCCCTGCAAAGGATCTTACAGAGAAGGAATGGTATATCCAATGCATCACTGAGTGTAAACAAGAACTATCCACAAGATCCCCCTCCCACATTTTCCAACCCACTCCATCCTCACTGCCCAGGAATCCTTTGGGAAAGAGGATCTCAATGACAATGAATAGATAATGGCAGCAATTTTTGAAGCAAAAAAGAACATGCAGGCAGGTTATCAACCTGAAAATTTAAACAGTATGAATTTCTACTCTTAAATTCCAACATTACACAGCATACATCATTAGTATTATACTCTGTTAAGGTGAGTTTTCTCCCTCAGCCTGTATCTGTCTATCCTATCTAGGGGAAGGATCCATGTCTTCAACATTCTTTTAAGGATCTAGAGCAGTACAATGCCAAGAGATAGTTGATTGATAAATGAATGAACAAATGAATGAATATATGAACTACTGCACTCTGTTTAGAAGGCTTGGTAACACAGTGGTTAAGCACTTGGCTGCTAACTGAAATGTTGGTGGTTCAAACCAACCCACCACTCCACAGAAGAAAGATGAGGCAGTCTGCTTCCACAAAGATTTTCAGCCTTGGAAACCTTACGGGGTGGCTCTATCTGTTCTATAGGGTCACTGTGAGTCAGATCAACTTGACAGCAGTGTTTTGGTTTTTGGTACTCTATTTCCCTTCCGGACCCTACTAGGCCTTGCAGCTGGAGAGGTGGATGCAAGAGAGGGAGAAGGAATTATGCTTCTCTGATTTTTATAGGGCACTAAATTCAGTCCAAAGCATCTTTTCTCCTCTATTTACCCTGGAAAATCTGTCCCTTATCAGATGAGCTCAAGGCTGGTTGGAAATGTGCATATTTGAAAATACCATCTTCTTCCAGTTTCGTTTTTCTGCAAAAACATTTGTCTGTTTTGCTATGTGTTGTGAATCAGATAAGACTCAGACAAACTGTTTTGGGCTTTTTAAACTGTTTTGTTTTCTCCATTCAATTATCATTTATCTTGTTTACCTTCCTACATCTCACTCTTATTCCCAACTTAAAACCTAGCCCACAATGAGAACAACAATTTCATTGCTATTCAGCTTCACTGAGGGCTGGAAAGGGCACTGGTATGTAAAGTAGAAGGCTTTCAATTCAATTCTCATTCTGCCACTGACAAAATATGTGACCGTCAGCAGATCACCTTTATTATCTTAGTTTTTATTTCTCCTTTACAAAATAAAGTCTGCTTTAGACTACCATGGAATCTAAGTGTACTATATTAAGACTCTCTAGGCCTAATAAAAGGAGGCTTTGTGGTACAATGGCTAAGCTTTTGACTGTTAGATGAAAGTTCAGCTGTTCTAACTCACCCAGTGGCTCCACTGGAAAAAGACCTGGAGATCTGCTCTTGCAAAGATTACCAAAACAAACTCACTGCCATCAAGTCAATTTCACTCATAGTGACCCATCCTTGGGTTTCCGAGGTGTTATCTCTACAGAAGTACATTGGTCATTCTTCCTTCTGAGGAGTGGCTTGTGGGTTTGAACTGCCAACCTTCTGGTTAGCAGTCAAATGCCTTAGGCACTATGCCACTGAAAAGATAACAGCCTAAGAAACCCTATGGGATAGTTCTATTCTGTTATATGTGATTGCTGTAAGTTGAAAATCAACCTGATAGCACCTTACATTAGGCACCGTAAGAGTTATGTCATTTTTTACATTTGGTGCAGCCAATTTTTACTTTGATTTGAGGGAGTAGTCTGGTATCAGTTGGTCCAGTGAAGTCCCATTTTACTCTTTTCCCCATCTGACTCCCTGATCCCAAGGTGGGCTTCATAGGTGTGTGACTTGAGCAGCTGCATAGGGCTCCAAAGGATCCAGGCTTGGTTTTGCTCTGCTATTACCATCCCGAAATTCTTAGTAACTTTTCAACAAGAGGCTTCATATTTTCATTTTTCACTAGGCCCCACAAATCATGTAGCAAGTCTTGCCCCCACATTTATAGTCCCAAAGCAAGACAGAACTAAGAAGCACTAGGAAGAGGAAAACAGTGGTGCAATTTTTCAGTTAGTAATGATGGAGACAAGCGCTTACGCCATGGCAGAGCTTTGCCATGGAATTCCCTTCATTATAAATATAAAACTAAAGAAAGGACAGGTAGGACACATGAAAATTACCACAGGCTCCACTTCTATCAGTCTTTTCCATCTCAAGTGGTTTGGTGGCCTGACTTATGCCTAGGGTGTGGCTCACCATTCCTGCTAAGCATACTGCGTTCCACCCTATACATAAGTGCACAGGAGGAAATGTGGGTGGCCCTGGAGTGGATGTGGAAAACATCCAGTCATCACCCAATATCACACAGCTAGCCAGGATCTTAGAGCAGACTTTAGGCAGCCATCACAGCCCACATCCCTTTATCATGAAAAAACCTACTCCAGATTAAAGAATGGACTAAGAAAACTTCACATTGCAAGCCAGTTTCCCATGCTGCTCCTGGCATTTGTTCCTTTTGTATTGCTTCCCCCTTTCTGTTCATTTGGAATCCAAAGGCAAAAAACCTGCTCTACTGCCATACAAATAATATAATAGCATTGAGTCCTACTCAGTTCAGTGACTGGCATCTATTGATGCTCAATATATATTGGTCACATTATATAGAAGGTAACTGTGGTAGTTAAGGTTATGTGCCAACTTGGCTGGGCCTGGTTTTGAGTGGCTAGGCAGCTGGAGAAGGATGTATTCCCTGGAGAAGGATGTCATGCTTGGTAAGGTGGAGGGTCAACAAAAGAGGGGAAGGCCTTCAACGAAATGGATTGACATGGTGGCTGTGACGATGGGTTCAAATATAGCAGGGATCATGGAGCTGGCATGGGATTGGGCGGTCTTTCGTTCTGCTGTGCATGGGGTCGCTATGAGTCGGAAACGACTCGACAGCACCTAACAACAACAGGCAGCTGGATGTAGTTATACCCCATGATGAGACTACAAATCAATTCCATGGTGGAATCTACTGGAGTAGCTGAGTAGCTGCTTTATGGATGTGGTATGCTTTCAGTATATAAGGAGAAGCTTTGGGAATGGTCTACAGTTTTTTGGCACACTTGAATCCTGCATGTAGATGAGTCATTGTTCAGTGGCCTGACACATTGTCTGGCAATCTTGGGACTCTTAATGGATTTGAATCAGTGGCCTGCTGTGTGGTTTGGTAATATTGAGACTGTGCCTTTTTACTTGTCGGCCTTGGGTTTGTCAGCCTCAGCAGCCAGCAGCTGCCTGAGTGAAGAAAACCTCCAGCTTCAGTGGTCTGGGAGCAAGAGGCAGAGCTGAAGCCCAAGGCTGAGGGGCTTGCACCCATCTCCTAGAGCCTGACACTTTGAACTCGGACTTCTAGCCTACAAAACTGTAAGAGAATAAACTCCTGTGTGTTCAAGCTGCCCATTTGTGCCAGACCTCCCTATCTTCTGTTAGAGCAACACAAAGTAACCAAAACAATGGTCTTCATATTTCAAAACTGCAGAAAATGTGAACTTATTATCCGTGGCTCTTTTCTCCTATAAACCATTCTACTACTAACAGCCCAAGTCATTCCCCATGTCTCAGTATGGAAGAAAGCAAAGGCAGGAATGAGACCTTGATAGAGTTTAAACCTGTCAAGAGCATGTGATAAATTACAATGCAAATAATACAATTCTTTGAAATATTGAGATTCTAAGGAAAGCATACGGGACACTAGTAATAACACATCTTTGTTTAGGTATGAAGAACCCACTGCCATTGAATTGATTCTGACTCATGGGGCCCCTGTAGGATGGAGTAGAATGGCACCATAGGATTAAAAGATTATAAATCTTTTCAGAAGCAGATTGAGATATGTGTGACTCCTAGTTCACTCTGTAGGTGTTTGGGCAAGTTGCATTCCCTCTCTGGTTTTTGGCTTCTTCACCAACAAAATGAAGAGGGTTAAATGTGCTCAAAGTGTAATTCCTTCTAATACTAGCATTGTGTGCTTCTCACTACCAAATTATTATCACCTTCAAATCAGTAGCAAGTCTTAAAAACCAATTTTCAGGATAAAATTATATTCTAGAACAGAAGTTGGCATGGCAAAATAATGAGAGCAACAAAAACAATTCAATTCAAGGAATTGAGTTCTGACCGTAGGAGGTATTCCAGAGGTAAAGTTTATATAGAATTATTCTGATGTCAAATAGAGAAGCCTGCAACTGTGAGGTGACGGAAGCATATCAGGGTAGGGAGGATCTCCAAGGAGGAGGCCCCTTGTCTCATTAAGTTCACACTTAATCTAGACTGAACCCCACACACAAAGCTCAGTGACTTTTTTTCACACTGTTGTTGTTGTTGTTGTTGTTATGTGCCATCGAGTCAGACCCGACTCATAGCAACCCCTCCTTGGGTTTCCAAGGCAGTATCACTACGGAAGTAGATTGCCCCATTTTCCTTCCGAGGAGTGGCTGGTGGGTTTGAACCACCAGCCTTCTGGTTAGCAGTCAAGTGCCTTAGGCACTATGCTACCAGACTAGAACACATTAAATGCTCTGTCCTACTGGGATATCTAAAGAATGAAAGGGAGTGCCCATATTACTGAGGGTCTTGCATACTAGCCCAAGAAGTTTATATTGGATTTTAAACTTTATTATGTGTTGGAGACTGCATCCAGTGCTTCTGTATTGATATTTGATGAGTACCTGGGATCTGGGACCAGGATTGCAAACAAACAACCTCAGGTATTTGCCCATATCTCACTGAGGTTGGAGAGAGGTTTGTGTTTGTTTGTCTTAGTCCCTGATCCATCCACACATCTGCTTCTGTTCCTGCCAACAGAAGGAATTTTGCACATTGGTAACATTCTGTTATCATCAGAACTAAAGTCAGCCCTACAGTTTAGGGCTACACTATAGTTTACCAATCTCTTCTGACAATGTGATCAAAGTAGGTGAGACAAAGTCTGGCCATTCTCACTTCTAAGGAGCATTTTGGTGCACTTTGTCCAGGATAGATTTGTTCATTCTTCTGGTAGTCCATGATGTTTTCAGTATTCTTCACCAACACCATAATTCAAAAGCATCAACTCTTCTTCAGTCTTTCTTATTCATTATCCAGCTTTCCCATGCATATGAAATGACTGAAAATACCATGGCTTGAGTGGATACACCTTTGTCTTCAAAGTGACATCTTTGTCTTCAACACTTTGAAGAGGTCTTTTGCCAGGGCAAAACCTTTATGCCAAGGCATCCTTTAATGCAAAGTCCAGGAAAGGCAGACAGTCACTGAACAACAGTCTCAGATTCTCTTTTTAAAAATGTATTTCCAGGCCCCGTTCTTAGTTTACTAGATTCGAATCTTTGGGGGTGTGGTCCAGGAATCTGTATGTGGATAGGCTACACCACATGGCTGTTAGGAATTAAACTTTCTTAATGTTTAATTAAACATAAAACTTTCTCAATCTACTATGATAGTCACTCAGAACCAGCTGTTCAAAAACCCAGGGATAGGAGCTTGTAGGGTGACTCTATCTCCTCTACCAGGAGGCAGATAGCAATCTCGTGTGTCTAGAATATTGGGTGGTGACAGGCTGGGGTGTGTGATAAAGTTAGAAAGGAAGCAAATCAGTACATAGTTGACCCACAAGCCATTTTATCTTTGCATTGCTCCTTGTATTATGATATGAGAGTTCTCAGACAAACTCTATGCTTCAATAGTCTCTATCTCAAATTCTGATTATTGGCCTCCTGTACTCTCACCAACTTATTCTATAAAAGAAAGATCTTTGCCTTACACAATAACCCCATAGGAGCAGGGGCCAGGGCTAGCTCATGGTGCAAATACAAGGGCAAAGGATAAAGCCTAAAGACTTTTGTGAGGAGAAGCAGTTACAGGAAATCCATCCTACTCCTGAAAGAGTTTGCTGCGCAAACTCTGTGGGACCAGGGCAGACAAGTTCCAGCTCCCTGGAGTTTTCTTAAAACATGTTTGGGACCCCAGGTGACGTGGGGAGCTGCAGAGGGAACCTGCCACACAACATGCCATATCCGTTCTCAGAGGGTGTCAACACCCTCCTTCCCACACCTGCTGTTCCCAAATATCACAACCTGATTTTTTTCTCCAACCTCCTGTCTTGATGGCAATGATTAAATATTCATGGAATGCTGTGATGCCAGCACTTTGTGAAATTTCAAATACCTTTTTTTAAACGGAAGCTTTCAGTTTATCTGAATTTTTTTTTCCTTTCACTTCATCTCAGTTTTAAAGAGGTAAATAGAATATCTCAGATGACAAACGCCAGTGACTCAAAAAGCAGAAACTGAGCAAATGCAAAAGCTCAGGTCCTATCTCAGTGAAACAATTGTGTTTGAACCAAAAAATGTGCCACTATGAGAAGCAGAGTTTAGAGGAATGGAGGAGCCGTTATTCACATTACCAAAAGGAAGATTCTTTCCTTATACTATAGGGTCCAAATAAATAGCAAACTCTCCAATTCCATGTAAAAAATGAGTAAATTTATTTGTTTATGTATTAAAAAACGAGGTCACTGTATTTGAAAAAAAAGTACATATATCTTAGAATCACAGAACATGAGATGAAAAGTATAACCTTACTTAGTTTTCAGAATGAGTTTCAGGGAGCCTTAGGTGTTCCACTACACAAACTCAAAGCCTGCCAGGAGAGGCAATGGAGGCCAAGAGGGTAAAGCTACAGGACCCTCATCCTCATTCAGTCAGAGCAATCCAACTGCTACCTGTGTACATACTGATGCCGAGTCGATTCTGCCTCATATCAACTCCATATGTCAAGAGCAGAACTATGCTCCATAGCATTTTTCATTTTTCCTTTTTTTTTAAGTAGTAGTTCTAACATTTATTTGAATGATTTGTTTCCTGTTGTTATCTGATATTAATAAAATAATTATTGGGTTATCAAGTTCTGTTTCTGAAAAAAATCTTTCTGGAAAATTTTCAGGTAGTTTCATGGGAAGGCAGGAAGGAAGAAGGATTTTTAACAGTCATTCTTATCTAAGCATGAATTAGTTTAATTAACTTCATGGGTAATGACAGTGTGGAACCAGAGAGACATTAATGCATATTCTTGCAGAGCTTAGAATAATAAGTAAACATTTGACTACCTATAAAGTTCCAGGCCCTGTGTTAAGGGTTACCAAAACCAAAAACCAAACTCACTGCCATTGAGTCAGTTCCGACACATAGAGACCCCTACTTGGGTTTCTGAGGTGGTAGCTTTATGGAAGTAGGTTGCCCAGTCTTCCTCCTGAGGTGGATTTGAACTGCCAGCCTTCTGGTTAGCAGTCAAATGCCTTAGGTACTGCACCACCAAAGCTCCTGTGTTAAGGGTTAGACATACAGATATCATATCCTGCAATCTTCACTTTACTATTGATAAGGTTAAGTGAGACACAAAATACAGGAAGAAAGGAGTGTGCTGTAGAACTAGGTAGTATCACTGTGGTTCTAGGAATGAGGGGGCTCAGATTTGGATTGAAAACTTCCTCTGCCTCAATATGCCTCTATACAATGGTAGTATACATATGCTCCTGTGTTTGGAAAATGGAAATGTAAATATTTGCCCGGCAGAGTTGCTGGAAGCATGAAATAAATACATAAAAGTAAAACCGAACTCAGTGCCATCCAGTCGATTCTGACTCATAGAGACCCATACGGTTTCCAAGGTGGTAAATCTTTACAGAAGTAGATTGCCTCATCTTCCTCCTGCAGAGCAGCTGATGGGTTGAACCATTGACCTTCTGGTTAGTAGCCAAGTACCTTATATCTTCTTGTTGTTAAGTGCCATCTGTTTGGCTCCGAGTCATAGTGACCCTATGTACAACAGAGCAAAACATTACCCAGTCAAGTACCATCTTCACAATCCTTGCTATACTTGAGTCCATCTTTGCAGCCACTGGGGTCAACCCATCTTGCAGAGAGTCTTCCCCATTTTTGCTGACCCACCACTTTACCAAGCATGATATCCTTCTCCAGGAACCAATCTCTTCTGACAATGTGATCAAAGTAGGTGAGACAAAGTCTGGCCATTCTCACTTCTAAGGAGCATTTTGGTACACTTCATCCAGGATAGATTTGTTCATTCTTCTGGTAGTCCATGATGTTTTCAGTATTCTTCACCAACACCAGAATTCAAAAGCGTCAGCTCTTCTTCAGTCTTTCTTATTCATTATCCAGCTTTCCCATGCATATGAAGTGATTGAAAACACCATGGCTTGAATGGACATACCTTTGTTTTCAAAGTGACATCTTTGTCTTCAACACTTTAAAGAGGTCTTTTGCAGCAGATTTGCCCTGTGCAACAGAAAATCTGATTTTCTGACTGCTGCTTTTATGGATGTTGACAGTGGAGAAACGTAAAATGAAATCTTTGACAATGTCCACCTTTTTTTCCATTTATTATGATGTTACTTATTGGTCCAGTTGGGAAGATATTTGTTTTCTTTATGTTCAGGTGCAATCCATACCAAAGATTCACATCTTAAATCTTTATCAGTAAGTACTTCAAGTCATCTTCACTTTCAGCAAACAAGGTTGTGTCATCTGCATATTGCAGGTTGTTAATGAGTCTTCTTCCAATCTTGATATCACATTCCTCTTCATATAGTCCAACTTCTCAGATTATTTTCTCAGCATACAGATTGAATAATTATGGTGAAATGATATAACTATGACACAAACCCTTTCTGATTTTAAGCCATGCAGTATCCCTTATCAAAAGACAACCTCTTGATATATGTATAGCTTCCTAATGAGCACAATTAAATGTTCTGGAATTCCCATTCTTTACAATGTTATCCATAATATTTTATGATTCACACAGTCAAATGGCTTTTTGTAGGCAATAAAACACAAAAAAAACATCTTTCTAGTATTTGTTTTCAGCCAAAATCCATTTGGCATTAGTAATGATACTGCTTATTCCACATCCTCTTCTGAATCTAGCTTTCATTTCTTTAAGTTCCCTGTCAATATAATGCTGCAATCACTTTTGAATTATCTTTAGCAAAATTTTACTTGCTTGTGATATTAGTGTTATTGTTCAATAATGTGATCAAATATGTGATCCACATTCTGTTGGATCACTTTTCTTTGGAATGGCCATAAATATATATTTCTTCTTGTCAGTTGGCCAGGAAGCTATCTTCCAAATTACCTAGCATAGATGAGTAAATGCCTCCAGCACTGCCTCTGTTTGTTGAAAATCTCTGTGGGTATCCCATCAATTCCTGAAACCTTATTTTATTTTTTGGCAATTCCTTCAGTGTAGCTTTGACTTCTTCCTTCAATCCCATTTGTTCTTGCTCATATGCTACCTCCTGAAATAACTGAACATTGACCAATTCTTTTTTGTACAGTGACTTTGTGTATTCCTTCCATTTTTTATTAATGCTTTCTGCATCATTCAATATTTTGCCCATCGAATCCTTCAGTATTGAGGTAATTAAGTTTGTGTGTCAGTTTGGTTGGGCCTGGTTGAGTGGCTTGGCAGCTAGATGTAGTATTCCCCATGATGAGACTGGTAATCAACTCCATGGTGGTATCTACTATGAGCAGCTGAGTAGCTGCCTTAGGGATGTGGTCTACTCCCTGTATATAAGGAGAAGCCTTGGGGAATGGTCTCTAGCTTATGGCACTCTTGAACCCTACATGTAGCTGAGTCATTGTTCAGCAGCCTGCCATGCTCTGCTGACCTTGGGACTTTCAATGGACTTGAATTAATGACCTATCATGTGGTTTGGTATCATTGGGACTGTGCCTTTTTACTTGTCAACCTGGGGCTTGTCAGCCATAGCAGCTAGCTCTGAGTAAAGAAAAGCCTCTAGCTTCAGTGGACTGGGAGTAGGAGGCAGAGCTGAAGCCCAAGGTTGAGGGGCTTTCACCCAGCCCCTAGAGCCATGCACTTTGAACTCGGAATTAAAGCCTCCAAACTGTTAAGAGAATAAATTCCTGTTTCTTCAAGCCATCCCATTTGTGGTATATTCTTGTCAGAGTGGCACTAGGTAACCAGAAAATATATTGCAACTCAAGGCTTAAATTTTTTCTTCAGTTCTTTCAGTTTGAGAAATGCCAAGAGTGTTCTTCCTGTATATGGTGGCTTGCATGTTGTTGAGGCTGGAGGCTTTGCCACTGGTATTCCAAATACCTGCAAGGTCACCCATGATGGACAGGTTTCAGCAGACTCTCCAGACTAGACTGGAGAGAAGGATGGGGCCATCCACTTCTGAGAAACTCAGCCAGTGAAAACCTTATGAATAGCAGTGAAACACTGTCTGATTTATTAATGGAAAATTTTATCAATAGCCCTGAAACATTATCTGATATACAGCCTAAAGATGAGTCCCTCAGGTTGGAAGACACTCAAAATACAACCAAGGAAGGGTTTCCTCCTCAAAGTAGAGTCTATCTTAATGACATAGATAGAGTAAAGCTTTTGGGACTTCCGTTTGCTGATGGGGCATGACTCAAAATGGGAAGAAACAGTTGCAAACATCCATTAATAATTAGAATGAACAATGTACAAAGAATGAATCTAGGAATATTGGAAGAAGTCAAAAATGAAATGGAATGCATAAAGATCAATATCCTAGGCATCCGTGTGTTGAAATGGACTGTTGTGGGCCATTTCAAATCAGACAATCACATGGTTTACTATGCCGGGAATTACAAGTTGACTAGGAATGGCATTGCATTCATCATCAAAAATAACTTCTCAAGATGTATCCTGAAGTACAGTGCTGTCAGTTATAGAATAATATCAGTATGCCTACAATATGCCTACTCTATTTAAAGGACCTAGGGCGCAGCTGGTAACTCCTAAACCACTGAGTTTTTGGAGTTTTTCAAGCCTGGAGAATGGCAGCAGCAGCCAACAACCTTGACCATCCCCTGAGAGACTGGCCTCAAACCTGAACCGTAGGTAAGAAACCCCCCCCCCCAACCTCCCTCGGGGCCTGAGGCTTTAGGGAATGATAACACTTCCTCCATCAGAGAAATCAAATTAGGCCGTCTTCCAACCTTGCCTACCTTCTTGGAGTCCCGGGGTAGTATATACAATTGACACACTTGGCTGCCAGCTGAAAGGTTGGTGGTTTGAGGCCACCCAGAGGCACCTGGGAAGACTGAAAAATCAGTCACTGAACCCCCATGGGGTGTAAGTCCACCCAGACACACACGGGGTGCTGTGAGTCGGGGTCAGCTCCACGGCCACTGGTCTGCCTACTTTCCTCCTCCCCTCCCTCCCAGTTCACCGGAAGGCCTAAAGACCTGCCCAATACCTGTCACTCACCCTGGGCTCTGCATGGCAACCCTTCCCATCCCAACAGTGACCTCACTGCCCCAGGTATTTCCTCTGTCCCTCCTGCAACAAGGGGTATTGTTACTCTAATACCCCACACCTGCTTGGTGAATGGAGGTTAGGCCATCCCCCACTTCCACCCACCTTCTGGGCCCTCAGGAACTCCATCCCACTCTGTGTGCTTGGAGGGAGTCTGGGTACCCTGCCCTGCCCTCCCTCAATTTTTTTTTTCTTTTTCTTTTTTCTGGTTTTAGTTTGCTTGCTGTTGTCTGTTTTAAAAGTACTACTATTATTAATACTTTTGTCCTTTTTACTATTATTCTTTATTCTTCCCTTCCTAGGTCCTAGTTTTCAGCTTTTTTCTTTTCCCTGTTCCTGGTTGCAAATTTTTTTTTTTTTTTCTTTTCTCGTGGTTAACCCCATTCCTTGTTTTTCTTTTTGCATTTTTCCCATTTTTTCTTCATTATTCTCCTTCTCTGCCTTTTTTCTCTTATTACCCTATCCCTAGATATTGCAGGTTTTCTTGTTTTTTTTTGCTGACCTTGTTTGTCTGGAGAGCACAGCCATTTTGATTGTTTACACAGTGGCAGCCATTTTGGATATTTAAAGTGACTGAGGGCACAGCCATTTTTAATGTTTACAAGCAGTGGCCATTTTGGATATTTAAAGTGACCAAGGGTGCAGTCATTTTGAATGTTTACAAGTGGTGGCCATTTTGGATTTTAAAGTGATCGCATTCTCTTTTGAATTTCAGGGACCTAAGAACAGGCTGTGAGGTGGGAAGCAGAGAGAGGACAAAAAAAGGCAAAGGGAACCAGAACAGATCAAGGAGTCAGCTACAGGGACCCAGGTGAAGACAGAGAACCCAGGCCACACCCCACAAGGAGTGAGATGGGAAGGCAGAAAAAGGAGAGAAAAGGCAAAGGGGATAGGAACAGATTGAGGATTCAACCGCAGGGAGCCAGGTGAGGAGAGGGAACCCAGGCCATGTCCCACAAGCAGAGAGGCAGGAAGCAGGGAGAGGACAGAAAAGGCAAAGGGGACTGAAATTGATCGAGGAGTTAGCTGCAGGGATCCAGGTAAGTGTGGTTGGAGGGGTTTTTCAACAGCTAATGGAGACAAACTTGTCTGTCAGTTTGTCCTACTGTGGTGACGTGTTGCTGTGAATCTTGAGGCTATGCCACTGGTGTTTCAAACCCAGTGGGGTGCACCTGTTGTACAGGTATCAACCCAGCTTGCAGACTGAGACAGACTAGGAAGAAAGAGGAAGCCATCCACTTCTCAAAGAATTGACCAGGGAAAACCTTATGAATAGCAGAGAAACACTGGCTGATACATTACTGCACAACTTTATGAATAGTCCATAAACATTGTGCAATACAGAGGAGGAAGATGAGTCACTTAGCTTAGAAACCTCTCAAAGTAGGACTGGCAAAGAGCTGCATTATCAGAGTAAAACCAGCCTTACTCATATGGATAAGGTAAAGCTTTCAAGACCTCCATTTGCTGACGTGGCACCACTCAAACTGAAGAGAAACAGCGGCAAACATGCATTAATAATCAGAACATGAAATGTACGAAGTATGAATCTAGGAAAATTGGAAGTTGTCAAAAATGAAATGGAATGCATAAAGATTGATATCCTAGACATTA
>NW_006921619.1:14237080-14241180 GCF_000298275.1 Orycteropus afer afer | reverse complement strand
CAGGAGCTGACTGTGGAAAAGACCATCAACTGCTCATATGCAAGTTCAACTTGAAGTTAAAGACAATTAAAACAAGTCCATGAGAGCCAAAATATGATCTAGAATATATCCCTCCTGAATTTGGAGACCATCTAAAGAATAGATTTGATGCATTGAACACCAATGACTGGAAACCAGATGAATTGTGGGGTGACATCAAGAGCATCATCCATGAAGAAAGCAAGAGGTCACCAAAAAGACAACAAAAGAAGACCAAAATGGATGACAGAAGAGACTCTGAAACTTGCCTTTGAGCAGAGAGTAGCTAAAGCAAATGGAAAAAATGACAAGACAAGTTAAAGTTGAAGACAGTTAAAACAAGTCCTTGAGAGCCAAAATACAACCTTGATAACATCCCTCCTGCATTTAGAGACCATCTAAAGAATAGATTTGATGCATTGAATACCAATGACCAAAAACCAGAGGAATTGTGGGATGACATCAAGTATATCATCCATGAAGAAACCAAGAAGTTATTAAAAAAAAACAAGAAGGAAGAAAAGACCAAAATGAATGTCAGAAGAGACTCTGAAACTTGCCCTCGAGTAGAGAGCAGCAAAAGAAAATGGAAGAAATGACAAAATATAAGAGCTGAACAGAAATTTCAAAGAACAGCTGGAGATGACAAAGCCAATTATAATGAAATGTGTGAAGATCTGGAGTTAGAAAACCAAAAGGGAAGAACACACTTGGCATTTCTCAAGCTGAAAAAACTAAGGAAAAAAATTAAGCTTCGAGTTGCAATATTGAAAGATTTTATGGGCAAAATATTGAATGATGCAGGAGACATCAAAAGAAGATGGAAAGAATACACAGAGTAACTGTACCAAAAAGAATTGGTTGATGTTCATCCATTTCAGGAGGTGGCATATGATCAAGAACCAATTGTATTGAAGGAAGAAATCAAAGCTGCACTGAAGGAATTGGAGAAGAACAAGGCTCCAGGAATTGATGGAATACCCAGTGAGATGCTTCAACAAACGAATGTCCCATTGGAGGCACTAACTTGGGTAAGCCAAGAGATTTGGAAGACAACTACCTGGCCAACGGACCTGAAGAGATCCATATTTGAACCCATTCCAAAGAAGGGTGATCCCACAGAATGTGGAAATTATCAAACAATATCATCAATATCACACAAAAGTAAAATTGTATTGAAGATAATTCAAAAACAGCTGCAGCAGTATATTAACAGAGTGCTTCCTGAAATGCAAGCTGGATTCAGAAGAGGACATGGGATGAGGGATATCATTGCTGATGTCAGATGGTTCTTAGCTGAAAGCAAAGAATTCCAGAAAGACATTTACTTATACTTTATTGACTATGCAAAAGCATTTGATTGTGTGGGTCATAACAAATTATCGGTAACATTGAGAAGAATGGGAATTCCAGAACACTTGATTGGACTCATGAGGAACTTGTACATAGATCAGGAGGCTGTCATTTGAACAGAACAAGGGGATACTGCATGTTTTAAATGTTTTATATCCTTTCACCATACTTATTCAATTTGTATGCTGAGCAAATAATTCAAGAATCTGAATTATATGAAGAAGAACATGGGATCAGGATTGGAGGAAGACTCATTAACAGCCTATGATACACAGACGATGCAACTTTTCTTGCTGAAAGTGATGATGACTTGAAGCACTTACTAACGAAAATTAGACTGTAGTTTGCAGTATGGACTACACCTCAATATAAAGAAAACAAAAGTCCTCACAACTGGTCCATTAAACAGATGGAGAAAAGATTGAAGTTGTCAAGGGGAAGGCCCTCAAACTTTCAATTAGCAGCTGTGGAGTGAGCTCTGACTCATAGCAACGTTATGTACAACAAAATGAAACATTGCCCAGTCCTGTACCAGCCTCACCATCTTTGCTATACCCGAGCCCATTGTTACAGCCACTGTGCCAGTCTAGCTCATTGAGGGGCTTCTCCTTTTTCATTGACCCTCCACTTTACCAATCATGATATCCTTCTCTAGGGAATGGTCCCTTCTGACGATATGACCAAAGGAGCTGAGATGAAGTCTGGTCATTCTCGCTTCCAAGGAGCATTCCAGATGTAATTCCTCCAGGACAGATCTGTTGTTTCTTCTGGCAGTCCATGGTACTTTCAGTATACTTCTCCGTCACCACAACTCAAAAGCATCAACTCAAAAACATCAACTCCCAATACACAGTATCTACCTTGTATTATAATTATTTGTAGACTGTGTTTACTGCCTGACTAATCTACATGCTCCTTGAGAACCAAAGCTGTCACATTAATTGCTGTAAGCCTTGTTATTCCTGGCACACACTAGGTATTCAATAAATGTTTATTTTATGAAATCAAATAGTGTCAAATGGAATGGAAAAAAGGTAGAAAGAGGGACAACCACATAGGCACAATCACTGAGTTTCAACCCCAGTTCCAGGCTTTTTGGTCTAAAGAATGAATGTCTTATACAGCTGCAGCTCCAGAAAAATCAGTGTGAAAGAATGCAAGGAGAGATAGACAAGAAGAACCAAAGAAGAACCTCCTATTTATTTAGATAAGGGTTAAGCACTCTGCTGGACGCTTAACATATTTGTATCATTTGAAGCAAGGACTAAATAACTTGCCCAAGGTCACAGAGGCAGAGTCTAACTCTAAATCCCAGGCCATTCCCATAACAAGAGAAATGTGACAAATTTCATACCTATTTCTTCTAACACTACCCCTCTCCAGGAGCATTCTACACTAGAATACCTCAGCAGTTATATATAATAAATAAATAATCATAGAAGTTAATATCTCTAAATGCCTATTAAGTACCAGTCAATTAATAGGTACTTTACACACATTATCGCAAATTCTCCTACCTACCTCATAAGGTAGCTATTATCCATCTCATTACAGGTGAGGAAAATAAACTAATGTGTCCAAGGCTACTCTAAGGTACAGAGCCAAAATCCAGTCCGGGTCTCTATGAGGCACATTTTCAATCATGCCTTAATTGAAAACTCTTCTTCAAAGATACTAGTCGTAAATGGTAAAGTAAATGAGTTTCAAAACAAACAACAAAAAATTACCATCCTGGAAGGAATTACTATCTACCTTGGATATGAAAAAAAAAACACTGTAAGAATTTTCCATTTTGTGATCTAAATGTTCATTCCCTAGGGAAGAATATGCATGGAAACAGGTCTGGCAGGAGATAAGGGTGGTGTAACACCAGCATCCCAACAGTTCCCTCTGAGCTCTCGCCTTTCCCTGGAGTTCTTTTATTTTCAATCCGGTTGCCACCATCAAGCTTAGTCCTCCTCTCCTGGGGTTGGGGAGGGAAGTGGGGATGAGAGAGAAATATGTTCCCTCTTTCCTATCCAGCTCAAGGAAAACAATTCTTTCTTCTGGATTTCCTTAGCATAAACGAGATAGTCTGGTGCATTCTAAATGAAATTTACAGAACTATTAGAAAATATTAAATGGAAATAAAGAAAATAACAACAGCATAAAATAAATGACAGTTTCCATTCTCATTAAAGAAAAGAATGATTTACTAGGCATCAAATCAATTACATTTTTCCCTGCCAAAGACTATCTTAAATTTACAAGCCCCTTGCATGGATTTCCTTCTCACTCTTGACTCCTGTGCAGGATAATTTTCTAGAATAAAGAAGAAATAACCACAATCAAATTTTTAGCATCAACCCACGTATTGACTAGGGTCTTTCACTCAGTTCCACTCTTCCCTTTCAGGAGAATCAACACAGGTGATTTACCAAGAGGTGCTAACTGACATTCTTAAGACCCAATGTGGTCTGCAATTCATCTCAGCTTAGGATAACAGCTCCACCCACTTCCACCTCAGCATTCAAGTAATATCTCTATCCATCCATCCATCCATCCACCCATCCACACAGAGATTTTCCTTTGGAATTTGAATTTTAAGACATATTATGATATTAAACAAAGAGTGGCAGTCTCTGAGAAGGCCACCCTACATACACATCTTTGCAATGTTCACCAATACTGATGACAATGGATTTTTGCCCTTAAAAATCCCTTCAGCATTTGATAAAATCCAACACCCA
>NW_006921619.1:14216393-14234585 GCF_000298275.1 Orycteropus afer afer | reverse complement strand
TCCCTTCAGAACAATATACCATCAAAACAACATCTACTGCAATAGTTTATGAATTTATATTATTACTTGAATGTTATGAATAGGATTATGTCCCCTGAAAATATGTGTTGTAAATCTTAACCTCTATGCTTAGGGTTATAATCTCTTTGGGGAATGGATTGTCATTGTTATGTAAAAGGGGCAGAATTAGTGGAAGGTGCATCTGAGTCAATCTCCTTTGAGATATAAAAGAAATTAAACAAATGAGCAGAAACAGAGATGGGGGAAGAGAGATCCCAAGAGCCATATGCATATCACCCAGTAGCAAAAGCACAGAAGACACAAGGACCTTCCTCCAGAGCCAACCAAGAGAGAAAGCCTTCTCCTATACCCAGCACCCTGAATACAGACTTCTAGCCACCTAAACTGTGAGCAAATAATCTCTGTTTGCTAAAGTCACCCATTTGTGGTATTTCTGTTGTAGCAGCACTGGATAACTAAGACACTGAGTGAAACAGACGTCCAGCTTCTCTCTCCTCATCCTACACAACACTCTTAATACCAAGAACAATACACAAAACAATTAAACAACATCAGCCAGTGAATTGAGATTTTCTGCTTGAGATTCATGGCTGACTTCAAGTTATTGGTAATCATAGAAGGAAGAACACAAAAATAACAATATAAGTATGAACAAATACTGCTTATATTAGAGTTTATGAAAGAGTTCCCATCTCTCATCTCTACTGGGTCTCACATCGATTCTGTCAAAGAAAAAAAAATCTGTTAGGCATGAAAGAAAAGGAGTTTTATTGAGAAAAAATAACAACTGCAGATGGGCAGAATATAGTGAAATTATGAAGTGCTCCTAAGACCAAGTGGAGTAAGGGTCTTTCATACATGCAAATCAGCTTAGTCACTATGACTACAAAGATTTCTGAAAAAAAAATTGTTAAATATTTTCCATTGATCAGCTAATCTATTTTCTACCTAAGGACAGCCTAAGTAATAGTTTGATGATTAACTTTCTTATCAGACATTTCTTGGGCATTATATGCTTCTAGGAACAAAGCTGATATCACATATCTTTCTACTTCCTCCCTTTGGTTTCTCAGAAGCAGCCTGGATCAACCCTTTATTGGAAATCTGCCCAAAACCCCTCTGGATTTTAGGGTCTGCTGTGTAGTTCTGTGAGACTCTACAGACAAGGGTTATAAATTTACCATTAATTCTTTCCAATCCAAACTTTCCTAACCAGTTGCCATCAAGTTGACTCTGATGTGTGATTCCATATATGCCAGAGTAGAACTGTGCTACATAAGGCTTTCAATAGCTGTTTCTCTATAACTAGATCACTAGGCCTTTCTAGTGATCACTAGGTCCAAGACACCTCCAGGTGGACTCAAACCTCAAATCTTTCTGTTAGCAGCCAAAAGCATTAGCCATTTGTTTCACCAAGACTTCTTTCCAAACTACTCTTCCATAATCATCTCTCACTTTCCATTACTACACACCTCAATTACCTTGACACATCACATTTGTTTATGTTTCACTACTTTTGTCCATCTAATTTCTCTACCTGAATCACAATTTCCATTTATTTCTTCACCTGAGGGAATAAGCCATCCTCCTGAGATCGCTTCATTGTGAAATCACTTGCAGTTCTCCTCAGTTATGTGTATCTTTATTTAATAAACTAGAAAGAAGCAGTCTTCTTTTTACATGCATTGTTCAGATTAGTTGTCCTTTCAATTAAAAAAAAAATACACTATGATGTAGAAATGAGACACGAAGTTATGAGCATAATATGGCACAGACCCAAGGCAGCAGAGTGAAAGTGTGGTGTGAGTGGAGCACATTTTTATCATGGTAGGAATAACTACCATCTACTCCAAAGAAAATCTTGGGTACAATAAACTTTATTATCTTAACAGCTTCCACAATAACTCTTTTTAAGAAGAAAATTGCCTTTGTCTGGGGCAAAAAGAAAGAAAAATACCTTGATAATCTCTTGAGATGGAAGGTGTGCTTTTGAGAACAGCTTCAGAGAAGTGAGCAAAACATCTGCTATGAAAATGAGAATAATTTGGTTTTATTCCTCAGAAGAGTGAGTGTGAATAGACAGCCTATAAAGTGAACAGCATTTGCTGTTCTGAACGTGCTCCTCAGAACAATCAACCACAGGAGACCAAAAGGGCAGCATTTTCCTGAAAACAAAGCTTAGAAGGCAGGAAAGAACGACCAACAAAAACAAGGAACACAGGGAGGAAATGGGAGGAGTGCTGATACATTGAGGGGACTGCAACAAGTGTCACAAAAGAAAATGTGTATAACTTGTTGAATGGAAAACTAACTTGCTCTGTAAACTTTCACTGAAACCACAAAAAAATGTTCAAGAAAAGAAAAAGAAATGCTTTATAGTTAAAATAATAATAGTAATAAGAGTGTGAAGAGAAGACAATATAGCTATGAAGATGAGGAAAAGAGATAGAACCCAACAAGATGTAGGCAAACAGAATTAGACAGGGTGAGGCCAGTAAAACTCATGGTGGTGGGAAAGCTGAATGATATTTTAGGAGCAGTGATGCTGGTTATTCCCATTTGAAGCTTTTAAAGGGCTTTAGAACTGCTCAACTTCTCTGAGCCTCAGTTCCTCAATCTGTAGAAAGAATAATTGTGAAATGTAGTTCGCAAGGCTGTTTGGGAAACTAAGTGAGAAAAATTGATGTGAGAACACTTTGAAAGTCAGGAAATATGATTGTTACTATTTCCTTTCTGAGATGGTTTAAGGCACCCTTCAATGGTGATAGTGAATGACTGTGACATTGACATTCAATGTCTTTTTTATTATAAAAAGTTGACTGGAGTTTACATTTGGAATCAAAAGAGGGAAGTAATATTTATAAAGTGTCACAGTAAATAGATAATATCATTTTAATCCATATGCTTATTAATTCAAACTTGCATTAGACTATATAACATGTATTGCACAATACAGGGCATCAGTAATTCAGTCTTTGGTACAACTGGACAGGTCAGATTCAAGAGTCAGAAAGATGAGAGAATGACAGAATTTATGAAAACTCTTGTCACACAGATCCAACAGGTTCTGACTCACCAACAGGCCTTGGGAGAAAGATGGGGAGTGTGCTCACCAAGCAGGTTGGCTCACTCTCCTGGGATGCAACAGCACTGTGTTTTGTTACGTGTTTTATTTTCATGGAAACCTCCTCCCAAAAGGTAAGAAATACCTGCCATATTCCCTTAACAGATTAATCACTTCCTTCTTTGCTTTTGCTGTTCTTCCTTGTCTTTTGCCAAAAGCATCATTAGGCAAACTAGAACAGAAGGTGGACAGAACCTGGCCTGCTTCTCTGCCTTGCAGAGCTCCAAGTCAAAAAGAGGATGCCCCTCACTGAGTTCCTGCCATTTGAAGTTCAGTCTGGAAAGGAAGCATGGCCATCTGCCTTGGACTATGTCAGATGGAGTCTGTCCTCACTTCTCAGTCCCATGGACATGTGAGTCACAGACCAATTGAAATAGAAACAAGGTCTCTAATTGCAGCCTGAACAGTGACAGATCCAGGGCCAGAATAAAGACCTATAGGATGGCAGGGAAAAGAAGACAATGCAGACAGTGCCTACTCTGCAGGACTCAAGCCACAATCGTGGTGAGACTCTGCATAGCCGAATATTCTTCTAAGCTTCTCTCTAAGACATACGGCTCCAATCAAAGAGAATCAGAGAACTAGCCCAATAGGTTTCCTGCAAAGCACTGGTCCCGACACCCGCAATTTACAGATGAGGAAGCTGAGGCTCAAAGAGAGAGAATACAGCAAGTTAGTAGCACAATTGTAGTCAGAATCAGGTCTTTCACCTCCCTTCACAACACTAGTATGACCCTGGTCACTGAGTGAGGAGAGCTGAAGGAAAGTGTAGATGGATGTGAGTGATCTTTAGTGTAAGGAATCTTCCCAACAGCTTAAGAATCCCATGAGTAGACCATCAACAGGCTTCCAGATAATACAGTTTACATCAAAACAACTTTTATTTCTGGAATGTTTTCTCAGTTGTGCCTTAAAATAAAATATATGTGTCTAATCTCCACCTCTGTGCTGCCATCAGAGAACAATGAGGAAGTGTGCATAGAACAAGTCTGCAGAGAAGCTTTGCTGGCAAATTAGGGAAAAGATAAGAGGAGCTGATGAGCCCATCTGACCAGCTGAGCTGAGTGCATCTTCCTTGAAAGTTGTTTTGGTTCTTCCTCTTGGCATAGTAATGGTGGAAAGGGAATGGCCAGAAAGACCTGGATTCAATGTCATCCTAAGCAAGTCTTCCCCATCCCAGAAAAGACCATGTACCCTATCAGTTGTCCTATCAGAAGCTCTTGAAGTTATCACTGACTTTCTTTTACACTCTATTGGCTCAATGTCCATAAAATACCCTGTATTAGTTTCCTGTTGCTGCTGTAACAAAGTACCACAAACTTATTGACTTTATATATATATATATATATATATATATATATATATATATATATATACTCTCCTCCTTGCACATTCTGCCCCATTCACAGGTGCCTAAACATGGGGCTTTATGCATATATATATATATATATACATACATATAATAAGGAAATAGTTATGGAGGTTAAAAACATAAAATGGATCAGCAGGGTTAAATTCTTTCTAGAGATTCTAAGGACAAATCTGTTTCCTTATTATGTTCCCTACATTTCTTGGCTCATGGCCCTTCCTCAGTCTTCAAACTCACAGGCATAGCATCTCCTTTTCTCTTTCTGATTCCATCTTCATGTAGCCTCCTTCTCACTTACTCTACCGCCTTCCTCTTATAAGGGCCCATGTGATTTTATTGGTACCACCTAGAAAATGCAGGATAATCTCTTCATCTCAACATCTTTCATTTAATCACATCTGCAAAGTCCTGTTTGCTTTATAATGTCCTAAGAATTAGGATGTGGACATGTTTGGGGACCATTATGCAGCCCACCACATAGTAAAAATCTGATTATTTTTCAACATTTCCACATTACCAGTCTAATCCAAGCCTCCTTTATTGCTCACTGGTTTATTACAATGAGTTCCTAACCAATCTCACTGCTTTGGGCATCCTTCAGTACACATCCCCCAACACACACACACACACACACACACACAATTTTTGTAGACACAGTAATCATTGATATTTACTAGAAATGTAAATCAGATTATGCTAATTCTGTGCTCAAAGTTTTCTGTGCCTCCAAGGTTCCATGATCCAGCCCCAGTTACGCCTTATCCCTCACCCCCTCCTACTCTCCTCCTTGCACATTCTGCCCCATCCACAGATGCCTAAACATGGGGTCTTGTGCATGCTAAGTTCACTCATGCCCCAGTGCATTTTGTGCTTGCTGTTCTCTTTGCCTAGGCACTTTTCCCCTAGATGGTTACATGATCCATTCCCTTACCTCTTTCAGGTCTTAGTTCAAATGTCATCGTTTCAATGAGGCCTACTTTGATTGTCCAATTAAAAAAAAAAAATGCAACATCTCCATAATGTAGCCACTTTCCCTACTCTCCTTCCTTGATTGAGTTTTCTTTCTAATATTTAATACTATTCACTATGTTACATGCTTTACTAATTTTTCTGTTGTGTTCTGTCTCATTCTCCCCCCTGTGCATGCACATGCACATACACACACATGCATACACGAACCATACATACACTAGAATGTAACTGCATGGAGTAGCAGTTGGTAGCAGGAAGAGAAAAGAATAGATTCTGTATGAAATGGAAGTGGAAAGAGTAGCTGAATCGGATAGGAGGTGAAACAGAAATAAGTCTCTGCCACTCTGCTTCTGCAATTGCTAGAGCAGACCTCAGCAGGTCTGTTGAATCTAGACCACCTTTGCATTTCAGTCAGGGTAAGGATGCATCATCAAGGTTTATCTGGCTTCTGATAAACCAGACACGAGTAGGTTTCTCTTTCTCACAACCAAAGGAGCTTAACACACTCAATAAGTCCAAAATAATACCCTATTCTGAAGCCATTTTTCATACCATGATTTTAGCTATACTTAGGGCCAAATTTGTATCTCCAAAATATGTCTCCAATGTACTTAGCACATAATCTCAGATTATGAAGAGAGAAGGCTGTTGCTGGGATGTAAGCATTATCTCCCAACTCAAATCAACTTTATCTATACTTGTGACTTCCTAATAATGTAGTAGGAGCTCTGGTAGCATAGTGCCTAATGCATCTGACTGCTAACCAGAAGCTGGCTGTTCAAACCCACCAGCCACTCCTCAGAAGGAGGGTTGGGCAATCTACTTCCGTAGTGATACTGCCTCAGAAACCCAAGGAGGGGTCTCTATGAGTTGGGTCCAACTCGACGGCACATAACAACAACAGTAATATAGTGTCCTGTGCCTGCAAAACCCACTACCTCTCTGAATGCCTGAGCTTCTTGAAGCCCCAAGGACAAGAAGAGTCAAGCAAATCACTTTGGAAGTGTGCTTGTGATCTGGATTAGCAATACAAATCTTTGCACAGGCACACTTACAAGAGAATGGGATCCAGCACCAGACTTCTATAGATCAAAAGGTGTTCAATACTTTCATTACTCAATCATCCACCATTTCGAACCCTGTTAGTACTTGAGACAGAAGTCAAGAATTTCCAGACATCCTCAGAAATAGAAGGGCTTGGGACTCAATTCCTTTGTTTCCTAGATGGAAAAACTGAGGCCCTGTAATGATGGACTTATCTACAATCACATAAGCAGAAACCAAAAGAGCCAGAGCTATAGGACAGATGTCATGGCATCCACCTCAGGCTTCCCCTCTACTGTTCATCCATCCCTGCTCTCAGGAGGCTTTGGAGCTAGCTGAATGACCCCAAATAGTACATGAGTAGCATGCCATTGTGCTCACCAATTCACTGACTTTCATTCAGAATGATTCCAGAAAAAATAAGATCATGTATTATGGGAGAAAATTTACAGAGGTCTTTACTGTCTTCAGTACCCAGATGGGTCCTTAAAAAGAAATTGAAAAGATAGTCAGATCCCATGCAAAGTACAGTACTGTCCTTCCTTCATGGAGTTTACAGTGTAATAAAGGGAGACAAGCAAGGAAATCAATGTTTAAAATTGAACGAGGAAAGTGAATAGTAGGTATCTGGACAAAGTCAACAAAGTACACAATGACACACCCACTTGCTGCTCTTCATCAAAGGCAGTAAGCAAATTTACATTTCCTTTTTGTCTAACAAAACACAGAACAGCCCCAACCCTTTAGTTCTAAAGCATGATAGTACTCAGTTAATGTTTATTAAACTTGGCACTGCATACATAAAAGGACACTGGTCGGTGTGCCCTCAAGAAAATAACAATTAACCTAAGTAATGCAGGCATAGGTCAATGCTAAAGTAGTTATTCAACCATGTGGAAAACACTGTGTACATAATCTTGTACTGGGAAAAGTCATTGAGTGAAAGTTAGCATATTTTTATAAAGGCCTCCAAGAAAAGGTTGGGGCCCGGGTGGGAAAGATGTGGCAGACTTCAGCTGCCAGATGGCAAGAAGGAGGCAGTTCTGGACACAAGGACAGCACCAGGCTTGAAGCACAGAAAGTGAGAGGAAATGGACCTCTGTTGTGCAGAGAGTGTGGGCACGGCGTGAGTAAAGGACAAGAAGTGTGAGAAGGAGTAAGAGGAAATGCTATTGGGTGGGTGAAATTTGTGCTTTACATCTGAAAGTGTGTATATGAAGAATGAAGTGAGATAACTACTGATACAAAACAGCTTTTGGTCATCATGAAATAAGGAGCACTACCTCTTCACCAGTTCTTGGACTGAAATGTATGTCCTTGTGACAAAAACCATTCAGTATCTACCCCTTTACACAGAACAGAGAGTCTTGCAGATCTTGACAAATTTCCAAGAGTGTGGTCCTTAGAAGAAAGGCAATAATTTGCATGGTGTTAAAGAGCCAAAGAAGCTCTGGTAGCATAGTGCCTAAGGCACTTGACTGCTAACCAGAAGTCTGGAGGTTCAAACCCACCAGCCACTCCTAGAAAGGAAGGTTGGGCAATCTACTTCCATAGTGATACCGCCTCGGAAACCCAAGGAGGGGTCACTATGAGTCAGGTACAACTCAACGGCACATAACAACAACAGTAATGTAGTGTCCTGACAACAACAACCTAAAGAGTCAAGGAATCCTGATGGAACTGTGGTTATGTGCTCAGCTGCTAACTGGCAGGTCAGTTGTTTGAACCCACCAGCTGTGCATTGGGAGAAAGATGTGGCAGTTTGCATCTGTAAAGATTTATGCCCTTGGAAACCCTACAGGGCAATTCTACTCTATTCTGCAGGGTCACTATGAGTCAGAATTGATGACAACAGATTGGGTTTAGTAAGAGTCAAAGGGTTCCTTCTCAGAACTCCATCATAGACGACCTATGGGTTGAGTAAGGTATGCACCCTTAGATACTGAGTATGAATTAATTCATTGGTAAGAGACAAGAGATGCTTACTAGACTCTGAGAGATGGTTGGTCTCTATCCACCTCCCTACATATGCCCTATAACAGTATAAAGCACAGGATAAGGTAATACAGGTTGTGTAACTTTAAATGTTAATTTATCCATATAATTAGGGTTGCCATTATATGTCCCTAAGACTGTTAGCTGCTATAGAAAAAAAAGGATAGGAAAATATCTAGAAACTAATTTGTGAACACCGCATATCATAGGAAGGACAGGATATAGTTGTGTTTGAAACCAGAGCAAAGATGTTCACATTAGGTAAGGAATCCTCCATAGCAATGGTTTACAAAGCAGGTTCTGTTATCTTAGACATTATCCAAAGGCATTCATGTGCACCTAGGATGGTAGATGTGGAATGGGGACAACTGGTCAGACTCTGGACCTACAGTTCTGTGTCAATCAGAATAGCTATGGATTTCACATAGTATGTTTCCATAAGAGATTTCAATTGGTAAAAGGGATTTAAACATTAAAAAAAAAATGTATACAGATATTTTTCCCAATATTTATTTACCATCAAAATATGATCCCATCAATCCGCTACTAAATAATCTCATTGCGTTGGTCAGACATTCAAGGCCCTCCATGTTTTGGTCTTAACCTCCTTTTGGATTTTATCTACAGCTTCTTTCCCATTTTCCTTACACAACAGCCAGACTCAACTAAACTTAACCAATTATTTGCCCATTTCTGTTCCTTCATGTTTAGAAAGACAATCATCTTCCTATCCACAGAGTTAACTGCAAGGCCATCCCCCAGGGCAGACGTCTTATTCTTTGGTTAACGCTTCACAACTGTATCTTAAAATGATGTTTACCAAGTTATAATTATTTGTTGATGTGTCTATGTCTTCCATTAGACCATGAGCCCCTTCAAGGTTAGGAACCATGCCATTATATGTTTGATGTTGCTTTGTTATAGGCTGGCAGAGTGCCTGGTCCCTTTTAAATATTTGTTGAATAAGGTTTTCATTATGAAGTTCAATGGCAGAATCCTCACCTTCCATGTGGGAGACAGTTTGATTCCAGTCAAGACACCTCACGTGCAGCCACACTCTCTCTGTCAGTGGAGGCTTGTTTGTTGCTCTCATGCTGAACATGTTTCAGTATAGCTTCCAAACTAAGCCTAGGAAGAAAGGCCTGGTTATCTACTTCCAAAAATCAGCAAAGGAAAACCCTGTGGATCACAACAGTTCAATCCACAACCAATCGTGGAGATGGCTCAGGACTGGGCAGCATTTTCTTTCATTGTGTTGGGGTCTCCACCAGTCAGGGCCCCTACTCAAAGGGAACTAACAAACTTTCTTATTAAAACTGCAGTGACCAGTGATGCCCACCAGATGGCAATGTGTGGACATATTTCCTCTACCCATAAGGAGCGATGGGAAAGGGAATTCATATCAAACTGCTTTTCATCTCTGTCCTTGCGGACAGACAGATATCTGCAGATACTAGGATTTTTGACTGAGCAGCAGGATCAGAACCTAGACAGCCATAGTATTCCCTGTGTACCTCCACTTTCTGAAACATTCCTCCCCCAGGCTGAGAAAGGACGATACTATTCTGTGTTCCAGGACAGAGGGAATTGGATTTGAGTTTAATCTTTACTGACACAAGGTGACCATTTTTTCTGCACTAAGAAAGAATGGACACCAACACCCACTGGTTGTGGGCATCTGCTGAGGTTTCTTAACCTCCTGCCCGTCCCCATCTGCCTGATCTAAGCAGACCAACACCTTGAGCTTCCTTTTGAAGACAGTCTACTTGCTAGCTTCCTGCCTCCTTCCTCAGTCAAAAGCACTGAGCTGGTCAGGCCAGGAGACTTATGGGTCCTCTTTCTGGCTCTTTCAGGCTAGAACATAGAAGCAGGTCTAAGTATAGAGTTCCTAGCCTCTTTCTCTGGGCAACCATACTGTTCTCTGAGCTCCTCAGGAGCCAAGGGGCTTCCAAGTGAAAGGCATCCTCAGCCCAAATGAAAAACAATAGACATGCCCCCAAATGACTTCTTGGACTAAAAAAACCCAAAGACAGAAAGGGCCTCCTGTTTCAATTTCTCTTCTGCCTCCTACTATTACTACTTTGCAATCTCATTTGTTCTCTAAGCAAGAGTTGCACTGCAGGTATAGTGGTGTATAGAGACCTGGGGAGAAGTGGTTACTGCCCTCACCATCATCCATTATAATCTAACTCCTCCAAACTTAACCTGCTCCAATGGACTTTTCTAATTTTCACTGCTAAAGCAGAAGGTATAATGGAATATGTGGTCAAAGCATCCTAGAGAGTTCAACTTCTTTTAACTAAACAAGACTTTTAGTTTTAAGGGGTTTACAAGTTAGATGGCAAAGAATATTGAATATACCATCGACTGCCAGAAGAACAAGCAAATCTTTCTTGGAAAAGTACAGCTCCTTAAAAGCAAGGAAGACAAGACTGCATCTCACACACTTTGGTCATGTTATCAGGAGGGGTCAGTCCTTAGAGAAGGACATTATGCTTGGTAAAGTAGAGGGTCAGAAAAAAAGAGGAAGACTCCCAATGAGATGGAGCCACAGTGGCTGCAACAATGCCCTCAAGCATTGCAACAATGTGAGCATGGTACAGGACAAAGCAGTATTTCGTTCTGTTGTACATAGGGTCACCATGAGTTGGAACCAATTCAACAACACCTAAAATAATGACAAGACAGACTGAGAAGAAAGGTCAGGCTATTATCTACTTAAAAAAATCATCTAATAAAATCTATGGATCACAGTGATCTGATCTGCAGTCAGTCAGGGGGATGGGTCAGAACTCAGCAGTGTTTCATTCTGTTGTGCATGGGGTCATGATGAGTCAGGGGCCAACTCAATGGCAGCTAAAAATACCACCACTACCTCTGAGATGGTGCTCACTGGATAAGTACCCTCCTCTGGGTAAAATGTCTCATTCAGTGGATAGTATAGTAGCTAAGCACAAGCTCATGAGTCGAACAGACTTAGGTTCAAATTCTGGCTTTGTCATATCCTGGTTCTGTGACCTTGGATGAGTTACCCAACCTCTCTGAATCACAGATTTCTCATCAATAAATAGGGAAAGTATGTACATGCTTCAGAGGGATATTGAGCAGATTCAATGATAAAGCATGGGAAGTGCTTAGCACAGTGCCTGTCACTAATGTAACTTTTAGCAATTACTCTTAGCATTAGCAATAACAGAGTTACCTTGTAGACGGGACCCTTCCCTAAAAGAAATTCAAGCACAGCTTGAGAATCTTCTAAGAACCCACAGTCTTTTCACAAATCATGCCAAGATCCATTCTTTTTAATGAGATCTGAAAGGTTTTCATTTATTTATTTCATTCAGTAGGATTGAACACATAAGCCAAGGCAAACTCACACTAGACCATGAAGATACAAGGCTTTATACTACGTGGTCTTTGTCCTAAAGGATCCCACCAATCTATGAGGAGACACATATGTAAGCAATTATGATGCAGTGGGAGCAGTACTCCAATATGTATCTGGACAAGGTACCAAAGATTCAGAGGGAAAGGCCCTGAGCCACTGACACTTCTTAAGAGGCTTTGCAAGTCCTTCAGGTTCTAACCCCTTGTCCTACTAAGAATACATAATACTGTCTCATACCTCTAACCTTAGCACCAGCTGTTGTCTCCAAAAAAATTACCCTCTTGACTGGAAAACTGAGTCTCTGCATAAATGTGAACTCCTCTGAGATGTCTTCCTCATTCCCCCAAGGAGACTTAGGGGTTTCTTCTCCCCATCAGACTGTGATCTTCTTGAATGTGGAGACCACACATTTATTGTTTCCCAGCACTTGACTGAGTGTCCAACACAAAAGTGAAGTTCAAGTGAGGTGATATACTAACAAATGAAGCCTGCTTGCATGCACCCCTCATGCAACCTGGGCTGCCTGGGTTTCAGTCACTACAAGGTAAACCAGCCGATCTGATGCTGGAGGGTCTGCTACCCCCAAGCCACCCAAATCCAATATAGGAAAGCTCTGACTTTGGCAGAATGTTTCCTAATATCACCCAAACTTTATTTCCTTGTAACTCCAATCAATTTCTGCCCAGTTTTGCTCTTTAGAACAGCACAATAAATATTTTCCTGTTCTCTTTAACATGTCAAGCATCAGAAGACATCAGACAGATAAAATATCAATATAAGATTTCCCCCTCATGTTTTTTTTTTCTTTTCAGACACACACACAGCCATGTTAGCCATAGCCAAAAGATAATCTGAAGAGATTAGCACGTGTCACACTTCCTAGAAGTTTTGAGCATCATAAATTTATTCCTGATAACTTCATCACCACTCATACATACACCTTAAATTCTGATTTATTTCATCTTGTTAGCTACAGAAATTCTAGGTAATTTAGGTATGTTGTCGTTGTTATGTGCCGCCGAGTCAGACCTGACTCATAACGACCCCTCCTTGGGTTTCCGAGGCGGTATCACTATGTAAATAGATTGCCCAACCTTTGTTATTACTACTACTTTTACTCCTTTATTGATAACACAGAAACATGGCACTAGAGCTTGACCCATCTCTGTTGAAGTCCTAACGTTGACCTGAAAAGACAATCATCTTGCTACTTTACAGGTGATAAGATTGAACACTTAGAGACATTAAGCCCCTGTTCTAAGTTTCCCTGTTGTAAAATGTTGGAAAGAGATTAATTCAATCCAGTCTTCCTCCAAGGCCAGTGCTCTTTCCACTATCCTTGTCTCTTTATGCCTCTGGTCTGTGGTATTTATATAAAATCTGAAAAGCCAGGTAGAAACCTATCAGAGAAGAAAAACTCAAAATTTTCTACTAGTAGAGACTGATAGGAAAGTGGTAAGACTGCACCCTGTCAAAGGAAAAAAAAAAAAAAAAAAATTGTGGGACCAGGAAAAACAAAACCATCCCATTGAGTTCTGGTTCTCAAAGATTTACTGTGCTTTTCATTGTTTTCTAGATACCCATTCAAGTCATTAATAAAAATAACAGAATAAGAAAGAAGCTTGTGGTCCTCACCAGAGACCTGTCTAGCTTATGTGAATGGTTAGCAACATTTAATAAACATTTTTGTTCACCTAACTGTGAAACCAGCTAATAGGACATGACCCTGCTCATGTTTCACCATTTTATTACATACAATCACATCACAGAGACCTTGCTAAGTCCATTGTTAATACTTCCTTATCCTGCTGATTTACTAACCTAGTATCATGACTAGAAAAGGAAATGCAGGATGTCTAGCATGACCTATTCATGGTAACTCATGATGACTTGTATTGATAAGTGCCTTCTCTTAAGAATCTTAAGAAAAGTGTCTTTTCTTCACAATGCACACAAGCCTGCTGTGTAATGATCAATTCCCAAACTCCAGCAGGAACCAATATAAAACTTCTACTGTTCCCTTGCTTTAGGAGTTAATCCTAGGATAAGATGTAAAATAAACCCCTTTATTAATGGCAACTACCATTATGGGGCACTGGTAGTTCAGTAATAAATTCTCACTTTTCATCCAGAAGACCTAGGTTAGATTCCAAGCCAATGTTCCTCATCTGTAGCCTCCACTTATGGGTCACTTCAGACTTGCATTTTGCTGTGATGCTAAGCACATTTCAGTGGAATTTCCATAGTAAGACAGACTAGAAAGAAAGGATTTCTGGTGATCTATTTCTAAATGCCAGCCAATGAAAACCTTATGAATCACAGTAGTCTGATCTGTAATTGATCACAGGGCTGGCACAGGAGCAGGCAGCATTCAGTTCTGTCCCAATTTGCATGGGTCACCATGAGTGAGGGGCTGACTCACTAGCTAACAACAAATATCCACTTAAAAAAACTCAATGCCATCAAGTGAATTCCAAGTCATAGCAGCCCTATAGAACAGAGTAGAACGGCCATGTAGAGTTTCCAAGGCTGCAAATCTTTATGGAAGCAGACTGACTCATCTTCCTCCGGAGGAGCAGCTAGTTGGTGGGTTCAAACCACTGACATTCCCATTAGCAGCCATGCGCTTAACCACTGCATCACAAAGGCTTCACCACCACCCTTATGAAACTATCAGAATATTGCCTGTTCCTGGCTATTGAGAAATTCCACTACCCTCCCCTTAGGTATGTCTGAATGCTCTTAACAACAGAAGCTGCTGCCTCATTGTTTTGAAGTGTAATGTCACTTCAGAATCTCATGTAACTTTCCATCTTAATTGCCTAAATGTCACCTGGCAGACTATTGTGCTAAATACTCATAAACCCAAAACTAAATGCTAAAAATGCCTTCAAATCGCAGGAGGAAAAAAAAATGTTTGCCTATATGGTATTTGGATCCCTGAAGTCCACTTAAAAGAAACACTGCATTTCTTGTGACAAACCTGATAATTCCAAGAGGACATGAGCCGTGTTTGATCACCACTATCTTCCCAGTGCTGGGAGCATAGTAAAGTGCTCAAGAAATACTTGTCATAATGAATGGAAAGAAGATGATAATGAGACTATCCTTAAAAGTATCCCTAAGAGAGCGAACCTGAAGTTTTAAATTTCATACTACACCATGTGTTATGAGGGAGCCTTTCTAGACAGCAGATCTGACCAGAACATTGTGGGAAAAGTTCACAAAGACACCTATTGTGTTGTTGTTAGGTCCCATGGAGTTGACATCGACTCATGGCAACCCCATGTGTGCAGAATAGGACCATGTGCCGTAGGATTTTCAAGGCTGTGACCTTGTGGGAGCAGATCACCAGGCCTGCCTTCTAGGTTCAAACCACCAACCCTTTGGCCAGTAATCAAGTGCTTAACTGTTTGTACCACCCAGGTACTTCCAGAGGGTAGGAAAGGCACAAAGAAAAGAAAGGGAAAGGAAAGAAGCACAGGTTGGGTAGCTAAGATGGAAGCAATAAAATAAGTCACAGTGATGGCAACAGAGGCTCAAAGTTCAAACCTCCACTTTGCCTCCTATTAGCTCTTTGCCACTCAATAAATCTTGCATTTTAGCAGAGCACCATTGACTATTTGATATGAAAGACATGTCACACATCTCACAGCACTACTGTGAAGAGCAAATGAGGCAAAGGATATAAAACATGTCAGAAACTACTAAATGCATAAACATACTAGTATCCCCTACACCTAATTCCATGCTGGGGTCAGCCTAATGGAAGACCAGTGGATGACCAGAAACTATTTAGGATGGAGTAAGAGACTGCTCTCTAACTATGGGTTCACTGGTTAACTAGAAAAGATTCTGACTTAAGAAAAGCATTGACTTCCACCAGCGTGAGAAGACAATGTTTAGGAAGTATTAGAGCAGCTGAGAGACAAAGCCACGCAAACATTCATTCAGCCCTGGGTTCTTTTATTGTTAGTGGCTACTGAGTTGGTTCTGATTCATAATGACCTCGACTACCACATAAAGAAACTTTACCTGGTCCTGTGCCATCATCATGATGGAAGACATCAAGTCCATTCTTGTAGCTGTTGTGTAGTGCCTTCCAAGCTAAGGGGCTCATCCTCCACACTGTTTCAGACAATATTCTGTTGTGACCCATAGGGTTAGCTGATTTTTGGAAGTAGGTCTCTAGGTCTTTCTTTGTAGTCTGTTTCAGTATGAAGGTTCCACTGAAAGCTGTCCACCATGCATGACCTTGCTGGTGTTTGACATACTGGTGGCATAGCTTCCAGTATCACACCAACAAATAAGCCATAGCTCAACAAACTGACAGAGATGTACTGGCAGGTTTCTCAGACAAACAACTCTAATTCAGCACATTCTGACCTGAATTTAATCTTTTCCATAGAAAAGATTATATCCTATATCCCCTACATCCCCATTTCTGTTACTGACAGCAAAATATCCTAAGCCACTTTGAACTGAAATCTCAGGATCATCATTACTAAACATTTTACCCTTCTAGGCTTCTAGGGCTTGGAAGGAAGACGGGGCAATGTACTTCTGCAGTGATACCGCCTTGGAAACCCAAGGAGGGGTCGCTATGAGTCAGGTCCGACTTGACGGCACATAACAACAACAACAACAACAGGCTTCTAGGGTAGGGAGAACACCCTGAAGCATATACCTGCAATCCTGGGGAATCCCTTAACTCTCTGAGCTCCAGGATTCTCATATGTAGATTGAAGAGAATACCAGTGGTCGCTACATTGTTCCAGCGTTCTGTAAGATTCAAAGGATTGATGTGAAAGCTTTTTGAAAACTATAATATGCTCATTTAAAAAAATATAGACTTCATAAGTTCAGTATATATGAATGACATGTATAACATCCTTCACCAGTCTCTACTAGAAAATTGAGTCAAAAATCTCATATCTTAATAATATCAAAAGATACTGTTCCAAGAATTATGATTACCACCTATATAATTGTTCTACTTAGTCTCTTCTGAAATAGCTAGAATCAATGGATTTCTGATGCTGAAAGAAATAAGGACCACTTTAAAGGTACAAAATTGTGTATTTGTGTGTGTGTGCATGTGTGTGTATGAGGTAGTGGGGATTAGGCTGCCATTAACATAGGTTTGGAAGTCTATGGTTTCCTAATTAAATGAAGCTAATGAGTTTCTCCACTGAGCCTGAACACTGGGCTAAACAGTCTAACAAGTCTCTGATTTCTGTGATCTCAGATGGCCAACTGGCAGCTGAAAATAATCTGTGTCATAGGGTGATTCATCCTTCACACCTTGGGTGAAACCTTCCTGTCAGAATGTCAGAGCAGGTTGCAAGCACCATGCAGGGACTGAAGTTACATCCTCCGTGGTCTTAAGAAGCTGCTGACTCCTCATGTCAAGGGACCTTAGCACCATATCACTAACTATAGTGAGACAGAGTTCGCAAAATGAAAACCACCATAGATCACAAATCAGAGCTAGGAATAAAGTGACAAAGAGGAGATAAAATTAAACTGAACAAATAATAAATGAACATTGGTTGAGGGTTGGGGAGAGGGATACAGAAGAATATAATGCATACAAAAATTTTAAAAAATAGGGGAGATAGGTATGTTAAAAAAAAGAAAGAGAGAGAGAGAAACAATTTAAACATCTTTAGTGCTTCCTTAGTGACTTCAGATATAACTCAATCCCTTGACTTGGTTTACAATGTCTTTTATGATCTGGCAGCTGCGGGAATTTCTCTCTCACACACAAGGAGCATGGAACTTCTCTCACTTCTGTGTGTGGTGTCTCTTCTGCCTGAAGTGCCCTGGCTTTCCCTCTGCTGGTGAAGAACCTTCATTAGTGGGGCTATCTCTTCCTTTTCCAACTTCCCCTTCCTGTCACTCTACTTCTCTCTGTTCTTCAAACTCTCCAAGTTCATTTCCACTTGCTGTTCTTTGCACATACACTTTGCTCTGTTTCTCTCATCCCTCCTCATCACTCAGATCTTCTCTTAATGAAACTTGGAGAAATAGTCTCTGAAACACCTTCTCCATTCAGGTTAGGGCTCCAGTCTCATCTTCTAGAGTCCTGTTTTCTTCCTTCATCATCACAGCTTTTAAATAAATAAATGTGAGTGTGTGCATGTGTGTGTGTGTGGATGTATGTATACACATACTCAGGACTGTAATATAGATGAAGTTCAGGTACTGTCTGTTTTGCTCCTCATTATAGACCAGCATATATGGGGTGCTCACAAATATTTATTGAATGAATTCTCT
>NW_006921619.1:14195752-14215713 GCF_000298275.1 Orycteropus afer afer | reverse complement strand
TTTTTTTTTTTGGTCCACAAAAAAAGGTGCACAGATCTGTCTCTTTAAAGTCATGGAGTGTTTCCTCTTATTGAATTTACAATATCAAATGATGTACTGAAAACTGATGTTTGTGAGTTATCTAAAGAGGAGGTTCATTGTGTAAAGCTCATTGCACTTGGAGGCAGGTCTAGCTTTGAGCTGTGTTGATAAGAGAAATTCTCCCTTATCACCAAGTAGGCCCAACCTGGTGACACATCACCTCTAATCATTATGCTAAGCCCAGGCTGCCAACTTCAAGGGTAGTGTGGACAGATTCAAGCAAGTCACAGAAGGGTCAGTTTAGGAAAGGGAGCTCAACATGGCATCAGAGTGGGGAGCTGAAGGAAAAGGGGTACTGAATGGAAATAGAGGCCTTACGATATGCCTCACTCTTCAAATATCCAAAGGTCCATCCCTGAATCATAGTGGCTCTATGAATCCCAGAAGAAAGACTCAGTGTGGTAAGATACATGATCAATATAAGGAAAAGTTGTTTAACAGCTGTACAAAAGAGAATATGTTGCCTTAGAGGAGACTGACGTCCCAGAGGGGTGTAAGACCAGAAGAGAAGACTAGGAGGGGATGATATTGTGGCAGGGATTTATGTATCAGATTTGGGAACAGTGATGACGGGGAGGAGGAATTTAGTATGAATGGCCATCATTTATTGAGTTAGAATCTGTGCTGAGGCATTAAGTTGTGAGGGCACTCCTATTTTTCTCTAGTTCACAGATGAAGAAACTGAGGCACATGCAGATTCAGAATGTACCCAATATCATGCCAAGCAAGGCAGTGATGGGGTCAGTATTCAAGCCCAGGTTCCTCCAACTACAGAGCCGGTGCTTTTAGATGCAAAAACTGCTATAGTGCTGTCCAACTCTAACATTCGGGGACTCCTTGAATATTGAGATATCACAAAAAAATAAACCAGTTTCAAATGTGACTAATGGAACTAAGTCCTTCACCTTCTCCTTTGTGCTCTAGTAATTCCTATGCTCACAACTACAGAGCTTCTAATCAGTTTTCAAGTTGACTGCGTGTCTCTGTGTGTATGTGTGCATTGATCTGACAGGGCTAGTTCATTTCAAGTAACTAAGTATGTCTTTGGACAGCTCTTGTCAAGATCCAATAGAAGAGCCAATTCCAAAAATATGTTCCTTTAGTGGTTTTTTAGGGTTCTCTTCTCTGCACGGATTGACAATGTGGTAACAAGAGACATTCTGGAGACTGGATTTAATGCAACCATATGCTAGACAGAATGAGAACCCATATTGCAGCAGACCAGCCGGTACATTTCCATGTTAACAGAAGCTTGATTGCAAATTACATTTAGTCTCAACAGCTCAGTTCACTGCACACAGATGCCATGGGGGACTGTAAAGTTAGCGAGATGTGGGGGAGTACGACTAACATTTTTTTTTTCTTAAAAAAAATTTTCAGCTGATAGAATGCCAAGGAGCATCAGCACTGATGCTGAAAAGAAAATGCTGCTATATTTGTTTTGCCAGGAAAGGAAAAATAATCATTGTCGCGAGTTGTTAGTCAAATTATGAATACGAGCTCTGCTGGTAATTGTCTGATAATACAAACAGTGATATTAGGGCTGTCAGATGCTGCACACGCTGTTTGACAGCTAACACGTACATGTTCTCTGAGCAGGGAGTTGGTTCACTGATTCTGAAAGTCAGGCAGACAGAAGAACGGGTGATCAAGGCAAGCTTTCCCCGACCCTAGTGTTATGTCCAGGGCTGGATCTGGGTTGGCGGACCAAGTGTTGTTGGCATCTTCCACACATGTGAAAAGAACACAATGTGAGTTTGAGGTTCTCTTATTTGCTGTGTGACCCTGGGCAAGCCATTTAACTTCTGGATGTAAGTTTTTCCACTTCTAAATTGAGGATGATAATTCTCCACCAGATCCTCCCCCGAAGGTCACTGTGACTTTGTGTGTGAGAGTGAGTATAGAATAAACAACATAGTTTACTATAAATGGCAGGGTTGTGAGTTGTCTACTTGCCTGAGTATCTTTTCATGCCCATTCTAAAAGCCTGAGTTGGAAATGATTCTTTTTTCATTTTCTTTTGGCTGGAGTGGAACTTTGTCACTTGGGTGCAAACAGCCTTTAGTTGGAAGCCTCCACTTTCTCTCTCTGGTGTTGTATGAGGAGTCTGGGCACAGGGCATCTCTCACATATAGCCATCCTGCCTCCTGTATCATATGCTTTTCCACTAGCAAAGGTAGTAGGCTTTCTCTAAGTCTTTTCAAGTATACATAATGCCCCTCTCTATCATACTGTTCTTCAACACTCCAAGCTGTGGTAGAGACTGCGCTGCTCAACAGTGTCTGTTCTGCTATCAGCCCCTACTTCCCAGAGTCACTTGCAGTTAAGTGTGATCATGTGACTAAGTTCTGGCCAAAGGAATGTGAGCAGGAGTAAAGTATACAACTTTCACATCTCATCATTATAACCTATGCATGTGCAATCCTCATTCTTTTTCCTCAACCACTGTCTAAGTGACAAACACTCAAGGATCTAAGGAAGGACAGAGCCACAAAACGGAAGGAACTTGGTACTCTTATGACTGCCTGCAATGCAATCCCCTTGCCAATCTGCACTAGGCTATCAAGCAAGCAGGAAGTAAGATCCTACTCTCTTATACCCATAAGATTAGCTGATTGGTTGGTAAAGTACTTAATTAAAAAAAAAAAAAAAAAAATCAGTTGCCGTCAAGTTGGTTTCAAACCATGACAACCTCATGTATTACAGAGTAGAACTGGGCTCCACAGGATTCTTTCTTAACTTTTTATTGTGATTTGGGTGAAATTTAACAAAACATTCATTTTACATCCAACAGTTCATACACATTTTGCTTTGTGACATTGTTTACAATCCCCACAGTGCAACAGCTCTCTTCCCTGTGGTTATCTTCCCTGTGTTCTTCTTACCTATGTGTTCCTGATTCCCTAGATTTCTCCCCGTGCAAATGCCACCCTTCTGATCTCCCATGGTTGATTGTTCTAAGAAGTGCATCTCCCTGATATAATTGTTCAGCTCATAGGCCTGTCTATTGTCTGACTAAAAGTTAGCCACAACAGTGAATCCAATTCCAGGGTGATTAAGGGCCTTAGTCTTGGGGGTTCCACCAGTCTCTGACCAGTAATTCTGGTTTTTTTTTTTTTGCTGTGTTTAGTTATGTCTAATTTTAATCCCCATATTTATCTCACTCTATCCAGGATCTCCCATTTTGATCCCTTTCTGAGTGCTTGGCAGTGGTTCCCAGGCACCATCTAGTTCTTCTTGTCTCAGGGTCATACAGGCTGAGGTTCTCATGGTCCATTAGTCCTTCGAAGTAACTGTTTCCATGCGTGTTTGATTTTCTTCACTCCTCTTTGCTCCGGTCAAGAAGCAATCTTAGATGACTGCTCGCAAGTTTTTGTTTTTCATAAAATTTTTCAAACAAAAACAAAGATTAGTACAATGAACTCCCATTTGCCTATAACCTACCTTCAGAAAGTATCAACTAATCTTCTTTCTTTTTTAAATCCCTTCACTTATATAAAATCTGTCTCTTAATTTTCCATCTATTTTTCCTCCTTTCCCCTCTCTTCCATCCCTGGTAATTAAAAAACAAAATTTTTCCTTCCCTGTGTAAACCTTTCCTTGACTTTTTACAATAATGGACTCATACAATATTTGTCCTCCTGTGATTGACTTATTTCACTCAGCATAATGTCCTCCAAATTTATACATGTTATGAGGTATTTGATGTTTTTTTTTTATTATTCTTTAATGTCACATAGTATTCCATTGTGTGTATGTACCATAGTTTGGTTATCCATTCATCTGTTGATAGGTATTTAGGTTGCTTCCATCTATTTGTTATTGTAAATAGCACTGAGATGAACATAGGTATGCATATATCTATTTATGTTCCAAGTCTCACCTCTTTAGCACATATTCCTAGTAATGGGGTTGTTGGATCAAATGATATTTCTATTTCCAACTTTTTAAGGAAACACCATACCATTTTCTACAGGGGTTGTATCATTTTGCTGTCCCACCAGCAGTGTATGAGAGTTCCAGTCTTTCCACACCCTTGCCACCATTTGTTGTTTTCTGTCCCGTTGAACTTTGCTATCGAGTGAGATGATGTCTCATTGTTGTTTTGATTTACATCTCTCTGATGATAATGATCATGCTCACAAGCTTTTAAGAGCCCAGTCACTACTCACCAAAATAGGATGTAGTACAATGTTTTTGTGTACTACAATGTGCCAACTGACCTTGATGCCCACTGCAACCATGAGCTGAAGCCCGCAGGCCCAGCAACTCACTCCCTCAATGTGTTTAGCTGTAGCTAAGAAGTTATCCTAACTTTGTTGCCTGTTAGGTCCATAATGCATGTGGACATTCTTACAGCACATACAAATACACATGTAGGACTATCGTCTGCCCAACCCTTCCCATAGGATTTTCTTGGCTGTAATCTTTACAATGGTTGATTGCCAGGCCTTTCTTTTGCAGAATGGCTAAGCAGGTTCAAATCCCGAATCTTTAGGTTAGTTCAAGGACAAATCCTTTACACTACCCAGAGACACATAAGCAATCATCAACTTTACCTCACTACACAAAGTGTTTTATTGCCAGGAACACAGCAGCATCTCATCAAACACTTCCTGAACACAACATATCTTGTAATTTCACACCACAAGCCTTAGCTTACATGTTTTTTTTTTTTTCCTTGCTCCCCGCTCCGCTCCACCCCAATTGCACTACTTCCTCCTGAGCTAACTCCTACTTTCAGGATCCAGCTCTGAAGCACCCACCCAGATGGAATGACTCACTTTCTCCACAAAATTTATCTGTGCCTCTTATTTATTACATGTAAGGGGATTATGATTTACATATGTCTCCCTCTACTTGGGGCAGGAACCATGTTCTATTCAAACCCTAATGAATGTCTAAGAAAACTCTTTCTCTCCTTCTTTCACCTGGCATTTTGTCCCTGGGGCTTCATCTTTCAGCTTAAAGATGGACAAAGTAGCAAATGTAAATGTCATTTAATTTACCTTTAGAACATATTTTATTGCAGCTCAGGAAAGGAAAGATCACAAATTCCTTTTCACCCATCAACCAACTAAGGCCTGCACTTGATACTTACAGAATAAGGATAAGAGAGGGAGTACGGTAGGAATGGAGAATGCCCGTATAAAAGGAGGCCTCCTCCCTCTCCCTGCTCACCCCTTCTGTACTTGACACCCCACTGGGACCCCCATTGATCATCCTTCAAGAGCCAGCAGACAAAACTGTAGCCTGTTCACATGTCAGCTCAGCTCAGCCAGTCAATACGAGCTGCATGGAAGACATGAAAGCAGAGTTCTGTTCACAGCTGGACCTGAATGCTTACATCAAACACTGTTTTGTACAACTTAAGAAGCCCCTGCTGAGTTCTAGCTTTGAGGGGGAAAACCTTTTTATTTTTGACATTAAGCAGGTTGTTGCTGTTGCCAGTTGTTTTGGTTTGGGACCTCCCTCTCACTTTGGAGTTTTCAGAAGTTGGTTTATTTTGTTGCTTTAATTTGGTACTTTTGACTTCTCTGTTTACCACCTGGACATTCTTATTGGCACTAGCTTGCTCACTCCCCCGGTTAACTCCTGTTGGAGGGAGTGCTCAGGGATTTTCCAATGGTAGGGAGGCTTAATGGTGGCAACATAAGAATTCTGAATTAGGATGGGAACCCTGGGTTTGAGTGTCATTTCTACCAAACACCTGAAACAAATCACTTCACCTCAGTCATTTTGTCCCTAAAATAGGAATGAAAATATGACCTCTGTCCCTCTAGACAATCAGCTCTATCTGAGCAGGCATCCTTTCCATTTTGCTCAAAATTTTATTCCCACACCTGTCTCAGTGCCTAGTACATTGTAGGCCTTTAATAAAGATTCTCAAATGACTGAATTGTTGTTCTGGAGATCAAGTAGAGCAATACGTATGGAGACCCTCTACTGTTACTCACAGGGAGGTATTATTATTACACAGATAGGGTATGCATGGACTGTCCCTAAACTGAAGAATTACTTAATTATTTTAGGATATTGGAAGACACTTTAACAAAGACAATATTTCAAGTATGTAGGATATCCTTGGCATGACACAATTCAGAGGTTGAAGTTCAAGTGGAAGGCAAGGCAGAGAAGCAATGTGCTGTCTGGAGAGAGATGAGGAGGGGGAGAGGCAAATGTATTAGAGAGGCATGAAATATACCGAAGCAAAAAAGGTTTATATTTAAGAAATTAATCCCATGCTCACTTATAACACATGTTGGCTGGCTGAAGGTCTTGGAATTTAGGGCTGGATAATAATTTCTCAAGGAGTTATTATTTCCTAAGGTGTATTCTAGCTATTTATATCCCAACAAGTTTGAAAAATGACTTAAGTCAGAACTTGTCAACATAGTCTATCCAAACTGGCATTTGAGTGGGAGACTTAGGGAAATGATGTGTCTAAGGCAACTCTACTGGATAGAGGCAGAGAGCCGGGGCTGGGAGCAGCCTTTCCATTCAAGATGTGTTATTCAGTGTTAGTCACATTCCTGAGACTTAGCTTTCTAAATAACAAAAGTCTGGAAACAGTGAGAGTTCTGGCCTACGGAAGATTAAAGGGGACACACAGAGAAAATACGGACAAAAGCAGGGCTACTTCTTGAATTTCCTCTGGTTTTTCTGTACCTTGTTTTCAGCTCAGTTCAAGACTCCTCATCCTTAGATTCCCACACCCTTAAAACAACTTTCTGTTCATTGCCTCAGCTAGCAGAGTTGATATATTCGTTCTTATGTAGAAGTCATTCTTTTTTTCCCCGAAATATTCTCCCATGAGGATCTTGTACTATAATTTTCAATATATGTGTCCTCTCCCCCTTTCTCCACCACTCATCTGTCAGTTTCTCAAACTGTGGTGGCTTGCATGTTGCTGTGACCCTAAAGGTTATGCCATAAGTATTTCAAATACTAGCAGGGTCACCCACGGTGGACAGGTTTCAGTGGAGCTTCCAGACTAAATAAGACTCAAAAGAAAGAAAGAACCATCCAATTCTCAAAGAATCGGCCAGTGAAAACCTTACAAACAGCAGTGAAACACTGCCTGATATATTACTGGAAGACTTGAAGAAACATTATCTGATATAGTGCCAGAAGATGAACCCCTCAGGTAAGAAGGCACTCAAAATACAACTGGGGAAGAACTGACTACTCAAAGCATAGTCAACCTTGATGACGTGAATAGAGTAAAGAAAGCTTTTGGGACCTCCACGTACTAATGTTGTCATGCTAATGTGTCACAATTGAAAAAATGTGGCCAATTTGGCATGACTCAAAATGGGAAGAGACAGCTGCAAACATCCATTAACAATTGGAACATGGTATGTACAAAGTATGAATCCAGGAACACTGGAAGTTGTGAAAAATGAAATGGAACACATAAATATTGATATCCTAAGCATTAGTGAGTAGCTTTGGTAGCATAGTGCCTAAAGCACTTGACTGCTAACCAGAAGGCTGGTGGTTCAAACCCACCAGCCACTCCTCAGAAGGAAGATGGGGCAATCTACTTCCATAGTGATACTGCCTTGGCAACCCAAGGAGGGGTTGCTATGAGTCAGGGCCAACTCGACAGCACATAACAACAATAAGAACAAGCATTAGTGAACTGAAATGGACTGATATTGGCCATTTTGAATCAGACAACCATATGATCTACTATGCCAGAAATGACAAATTGAATAGGAATGGCATGCCATTCATTGACATAGAGAATGTTTCAAGATCCATCATGAAGTACAATGCTGTCATTGATAGGATCCTTACATAGGAAGACCAGTTAATACTACTATTACTCAAATTTACACACCAACCGCCAAAGCTAAAGACCAGGAAATTAAAGATTCTTACATCTACAGTCTGAAGTTGACCAAACATGCAGTCAAGATGTATTGATTATTACTGGTGATCGGAATGGGAAAGTTGGAAACAAAGAAAAATCACTGGTAGCTCAAAAACATGGTCCTGGTAATAGAAATGATGCTGGAGATTGCATGATAGAATTCTGCAAGACCAATGACTTATTCGGGAGCTCTGGTAGCATAGTGCCTAAGGCACTTGACTGCTAACCAGAAGGCTGGCTGTTCAAAGCCACCAGCCACTCCTTGGAAGGAAGATGGGCAATCTACTTCTGTAGATTGGAAACCCAAGGAGGGGTTGTTATGAGTCGGGTCTGACTTGACAGCATGTAACAACAACAACAACAATGACTTATTCATTGCAAATACCTTTTTTCAATAATATAAACAGTGGCTATACATGTAGACCTCATCAGATGGAATACGCACAAATCAGATCGACTGCATCTGTGGAAAGAGGTGATGGAGAAGGTCAATATCTTCAGCCAAAATAAGGCCAGGAGCTGACTGTGGAACAGACCATCAACTGCTCATATACAAGTTCAAGTTGAAGCTGAGGACAATTAAAACAAGTCCATGAGAGCCAAAATATGACTTGATTATATCCCACCTGAATTAATTTAGGGACCATCTGAAGAACAGATTTGATGCATTTAACACCAGTGACCAAGAACCAGACAAATTGTGGAATGACATAAAAAACATCATACATGAAGAAATCAAAGCTCATTAAAAAGACAACAAAGGAAGAAAAGACCAAAATGGATGTCAGAAGAGACTCTGAAACTTGCTCTTGAACAGAGAGTAGCTAAAGCAAATGGAAGAAATGACAAGATAAAAGAGCTAAACAGAAAATTTCAAAGAGCACATTGAGAAGACAAGGTCAGTTATTCTGATATAATGTGCAAAGATATGGAGTTTGAAAACCAAAAGGGAAGAACACACTTGGCATTTCTCAAGCTGAAAGAACTGAAGAAAAAATTCAAGTCTCGAGTTGCAATATTGAAAGATTTTAAGGACAAAATATTGAATCATGCACAAAACATCAAAAGAAGATGAAAGGAATACACAAAGTCACTGCACCAAAAGGAACTGGTCAATGTTTATCTATTTCAGGAGGTGACATATGATCAAGAAACCATGGTATTAAGCAAGGCAGTTGAATCTGAACTGAAGGAACTGGCAAAAAAAAAAAAAAAACAAGGCTCAATGAATTAGTGGAGTATCCATTGAGATGTTTCAACAAACAGATGCTGCACTGGAGGCCCTTACTTGTCTATGCCAAGATGTTAGGAAGATAGTTACCTGGCCAACGGACTGGAAGAGATCCATATTTATGCCCATTCCAAACAAAGGTGATCCCAAAGAATGTAGAAATTATCAAACAATATAATTAATATCACACACAAGTAAAATCTTGCTGAAGATAATTCAAAAGTGGTTGAAGCAGTATAATGACATGCAACTTTCAGAAATGCAAGCTGGATTCAGAAGAGGATATGGAACGAGGGACATAATTGCTGATGTCAGAGGGATCTTGGATTAAAGCAGAGAGTACCAGAAACATGTTTATGTGTGTTTTATTGACTATGCAAAAACATTCAACTGTGTGGATCATAACAAATTGTGGATAACATTAAGAAGAATGGGAATTCCAGAACACTTGAATGTGCTCATGAGGAATTCTCCATATACCAGGAGTCTATCATTTGAACAGAACAAGAGGATACCACATGGTTTAAAATCAGGAAGGGAGTATGTCAAGGTTGTACCTTTTCATCTCACTTATTCAATCTGTATGCTGAACAAATAATCTGAGAAGCTGGACTATAAAAAGAAGAGTGGCATCAGGATTGGAGGAAGACTCATCAACAACTTGCAATATGCAGACAACACAACCTTGGTTGCTGAAATTGAAGATGATTTGAAGCACTTACTGATAAAGATTAAAAACTACACTCTGCAGTATGGATTACACCTCAACATAAAGAAAACAAAAATCCTCACAACAGGACCAATAAGCAGCATCATGATAAATGGAGAGAAGATTGAAGTTGTCAAAGATTTCATATTACTTGTTTCCACAATCAACACCAATGGAAGCTATAGTCAAGAAATCAGATGACATATTGTACTGGGCAAATCTGCTACAAAAGACCTCTTTCCAAAGCTGAAGAGCAAAGATATCTCTTTGAAAACTAAAGTGCATCTGACCCAAGCCATGATATTTTCGATCACCTCATGTGCATGTGAAAGCTGGATAATGAACAAGGAACATCAAAGAAGAGTTGGTCCTTTTGAGTTGTGGTGTTGGCAAAGAATACTGAAATTTCCATGGACTGCCAGAAGAACTAACAAATCTGTCCTAGAGGAAGTGCAGCCAGAATGCTCCTTGGAGGCGAGAATGGATAGATTTTGTTTCACCTAATTTGGTCATGTTGTCAGAAGGGACTCATCCCCTGGAGAAGAATATCATGCTTGGCAAAGTGGAGCATCAGCAAAGAAAGGTAAGGCCTTCAATGAGATGGATTGATACAGTGGCTAACATAATGGGCTCAATCAAGTATAGCAAGGATTGTGAGGCTAGCGCTGGACCGGGCAGAGTTTCGTTCTGTTGTACATAGGGTGGCTATGAGTCAGAGCCGACTTGACAGCACCTAACAACAGCAACATCTCCTTTCTAAATCAGTGTTCCCATGTCCCAGTACAATCCTCAATGGTTCCCTCCTAGACCAGGGTCACCCATGGTGGACAGGTAGTAGTGAGGGAGGTTGAGGACCACTGCACAACAATTATAAGTTCACATATTGCATGAAGGTATTGATGATGCTCATGGAGCATTAACCATAAGTCACCTAATCAATGTTGAAAGATTTCAAAGGGGACAGAGTCACCATTCTAGACTGTGGTGGCCCAGAGATAAGTAAAATATGGTCCCTAGTCCATAAAGAGGAGCTGCCTTAAGGACTTAAGGTGACACACTGCCTAAGGCATTTGGCTGCTAACCAGAAGGTTGGCAGTTCAAACCTATCAGCTGTTCCCTGGAGGAATGATGAAGAAATCTATCTCCATAAAGATTTACCACCTTGGAAACCCAATAGGGGTCATTATGAGTTGGAATCGACTCAAGGGCCATGAATTCAGTTTGAGTCCTAAAGGATCTTAGAATTCATTGAAAAACAAACACTAATATACACAGTTAGAATATAATGGGAATGTTATAAAAGACACACAAGAAGATAGGCCTCTGAGAGTTCAGGAGTTGTGCTAGTATATAATATCAAAGAAGGCTTCAGAGAGAGGGAGACATTTGAATTGGGCCATGAAACATGTGTGGGATTTCCCCAGATGGCAGGAGTCAGAAAGAAGAGTATTCTAAGCAGAGGAAATAACAAGTACAGTGGTAAAGAGAGGTGGACAGATGTGACAATGATGGGGAACCACAATTCAGACAGAATGGATAGACTAGCCATTCCCAGAGTGTGTTCTACAAAAGATATTGTGAAAAAGGACATTGTTCATGGTCAATAAATTTGATAATTACACCGCATATTCCCATTTATAAACTTAAAATGCAGACTTGCCTTTCAAAGGCTCTCAGATATCAATCAGTAGGCTACATAAATAGTCCAGAGAAATATGATGGATGGCAAGAGGTGGGTACAAAATAGGTAATGGGTACAAAAATGGATGGGTTTGAGAGAGATTTCAGAGGTAGCATAATCAGGACTCATAAAATGCTAGAAGAGGAATGGGTTTAAAGAATCAGGTTTTAGCTTGTTGGACTGGATAGATGACAATACAATTTTAAAAAGAAAAAAGAAGAATTTGGGAAAAGTAAAAGGTATTGCCTAAGTCATTTTTTATGTGAGGGGACTCTGAGACAATCATGTGAAGATGTCAAAAGACAGTTGACAACACAAATCTGGGTTTCATATTTCATACATGACATAGTTCAAGAAGATTCTGGGCAACATTATAACTGTTATGGATGAGATCAAGCATTGGACAGGACATTGGATTGGATGAACTCTAAAGTTCCTTTTACCCAGAGCTTTTTACGGCCAAAAGGATCCACAATGAGGAAGGTAGATGGCCCTGCCTCTGCTTTCTGACCATACCCAAGTGCATAACTTCCTGCAGGTGGTCATGGAAACACTGACTGCAAAGAGGGGCTTGACATTTGCACACATTCCAATGAGAGGAAATGATTTTTGAAGAAATTTCTCTAAAAAGTGAAAGTTATTAGTGACCCTGGTTAAATGCTTCCCTTTCTGCTGGCTGAGCTTCACTCAGGAAAATCAATGGAAATACAGAACATTTAGGAGCAACATAAAACACTGAATGCATTCCTTGGAATATACATCACTGGCCCTTCCTGGACATCAGTGCAGCCTGGTCGAGTGGAAAGAGCACTGGGCTGTGAGTCAGGTGGCCTAAATTCTAATCTTCAATTTATCATTAATCTACTGTATGTTCTTAAGAAAATTACTTACTTTCTATGTGTTTCTATTAGCATATCTATGAAGTGTGTTTGGGGGAAATAGTGGTTTACTGGTAGCATGCTCTTCCTCCATGCAGGAGACCTGAGGTCAATTCCCAGCCAATGTGCTTCATGTTCAGCCACCACTTGTATGCCAGTGAAGGCTTGCATATTGCTATGGTGCTAAACAGGTTTCAGCAGAGCAGCCAGACTAAGAGGGACTAGAGAAAAAAAACTTGATGATCTACTCCCAAAAATCAGCCAGTGAAAACTTTATGAAACACAATGGTCCAATCTGAAAACGACCATGAGGGTGACTCAGGAACAGACAGCATTTCCTTCTGTTGGGCATGAATCATCATGAGTTGGGGGCCAGATCAATGGCAGTTAACAAAAACAACAGTGTGTGCTCAAAATAATGACATCTACACTGCTGATTCCTAGGGCTGTTGAGAAGTTTTGGTAAGTTTGTTTTGTGAAAGACAGTATTGGTGATGGAGACTGTTCAAAATATACATCCTAACTATTAGAACTGCAAGGAGCTCTAGATAGATACTTCTCACATAACATGCTCATTTTGCAGATGAGGAACCAAGGTCCAGAGAGGAAAAGTGATTCATCCAAGGTCAGACAGGCAACCAGGAGCAGAGCCACCAAATAGGCAGGTGTTCTTCCTTCCAGGCTCCACTACTTTCTAAAGACCAAGAACCATTTTCCTAAAATCATAGGCTTGAAAGGAAATATGGTTTGAGTAACCAAACTATAATGTTCAAAACCCCAATCAGTAAATAAAACATGCAGCATCAATTGTTGTTGTTGATAGCTGCTGTCGAGTCTGCCTTTACTCATGGTGGCCCCACGTAGAACAGATGAGACCATTGTGATCTGAAGGTTTGCAGTGGCTGATTCATTGAAAATAGATCTTTCTTTCTAGTCTTTCCTAGTCAGGAAGCTCCACCAAAACCTATTTAGCATCATAGCAAAATGAAAGCCTCCAATGAGGTGCATTGGCCAGGAACTGAACTTAGGACTCCCATGTGTTGTTGTTGTTGCTGTTAGGTGTCCTCAAATTGGTTCCAACTTATATCTACTCTATTTACAACAGAATGAAACACTGCTTGGCCTGCACCATCCTCACAACTGTTGCCATGTTTCAGGTCATTGTTGCAGCCACTGGGTCAATTCACCTCTTCAAGGGTTCTCTTTTTAAACTGACCCTCTGCTTTACCAAGCATGATATTCTTCTCCAGGTAATGATCTCTCCTGATAACATCATCAAAGTATGAGAGATGAAGTCTGGTCATTCTGACTTCTAAGGAGAATTCCAGCTGTACTTCTTCCAAGATAGATTTGTTCTTCTGGCAGTCCATGGTATATTCAATATTCTTCACCAATACAATTCAAATGCATCAATTCTTCTGTGGTCTTCCTTGTTCATTGGCCAGTTTTCACTTGCATGTGGGGTGATTGAAAAAACCATGGCTTGGGTCAGGTGCACCTAAGTGTGCAAAGTGACATCTTTGCTTTTTAAAGCTTTAAAAAGGTCTTTTTGCAGATTTTCCCAATACAATACATAGTTTGATTTCGTGGCTGCTGCTTCCAAGGGCATTCACTGTGAATCAAAAGTAAAATGAAATCCTTGACAACTTTAATCTTTTCTTCATTTATCATGAAGTTGCTTATTGGCCCAGTTGTGAATATTTCTGTTTTTTTGATGTTTAGGTTTAATCCAGATTAAAGGTTGTAGTCTTTGATCTTCATCAGTAAGTGTTTCAAGTCCTGTTTGCTTTCACCAAGCAAGGTTGTGTCAGTTGCATATCTCATGTAGTTAATGAATCTTCCTCCAATCCTGATGCCATGTTCTCCTTCATATAGTCCAGCTTCTCGACTATTTGCTCAGCATACAAATTGAGTAAGTGTGGTGAAAGGATACAACCCTGAAGCATATCTTTCCAGACGTTAAACTATGCAATATCCCCTTGTTTTATTCAAATGACTGCCTCTTGGTCTATGTACAGTCCCTCATGAGCATAATAAAGTGTTATTCAACTACCTTTCTTCACAGTGTTATCCATAATCTGTTATGATCCACAAAGTCAAATGTCTTTACATAGTCAATAAAACACAAGTAAACATCTTTCTGGTATTATCTGCTTTCAGCCAAGATTCATCTGATATCAGCAATAATATCCCTCATTCCATGTCCTCTTCTGAATCTGGTTTGAATTTCTGGCAGTTCCCTGTCTAAGTATTGGGGCAAATATTTTTGAATTATTTTCAGTAAAATTTTACTTGTATGAGATGTTAATGATATTGTGCAATACTTTCACATGCTGTTGCATCACCTTTCTTTGGAATGGGTACAAATATGGGTCTCTTCCTGTCACTTGGTCAGGAAGCTGTCTTCCAAATTTCCAGCTTTTCGTCTGTTTGTTGAAACATCTCAATGAGAATTCCATCAATTCCTGGAGCCTTGTTTTTTTTTTTTTTTTTCTGCCAATGCCTTCAGAGCAACATAGAGGTCTTCCTTCAGCAAATCAGTTTTTGATTTTATGTTACCTCCAGAAATGGTTGAAATAGTTGATCAATTCTTTTTGGTGCAGTAACTCTGTGCATTCCTCCTATCTTCTTTTGGCGCTTCCTGTGTCACTCAATATTTTGCCCATAGGATTCCTCAATATTGCAACTGGACTTGAACTTTTTCTGCAGCTCTTTTAGCTTGAAAGAACTAAGAAGTGAGAATTCTACCACTGAATCATCACAACAGTCTGGTTAAAACTATTTGTCTCCAGATTTCAATGAAGAGATCAAGCTTTCTTTGTGTCAATCTGAGTAAAGGACATCAGGGTCCCAGGCACTTCAGCACTATGATTTCAACATACACTAACTTTTCCGTGTCAGTTACCATTTTCATATTATATCCTCACTGACTGTACTAGAAATTCAGAGAGAATTAAGTGCCTTCTGTGTCCCTCCTCTCTTTTCTAATCCCAAAGATAATGTTCAAGATAGGGGCATACTTTATTTCTTTCTTGAGCTATGGCAAGAGCATCCTAACTAATCTTCTCAGACCTTGCTTCTTTTCTTGTCCAGTAGGCATTTTAATCATCCCATGTTGTTGCTGTTGTTGTTGTTGTTGTGTGCCGTCTAGTCAGCCCCGACTCATAGCGACCCCTCCTTGGGTTTCCGAGGCAGTATCACTACGAAAGTAGGACTGCCCAACCTTCCTTCCGAGGAGTGGCTGGTGGGTTTGAACCGCCAGCCGTCTGGTTAGCAGGCAAGTGTCTTAGCCACTATGCTACCAGAGCTCCCAATCATCCCATAGTATCACTGATTTTCCCCTCCATATCTACAGCATACAAAATAAGGTCCAATATCTCCACCCTTGAATTTAAGCCCCTTCTGGATCTGGTCCCAATTTCTCTTACCAGCTTTATTTCTTCTAATCCCTTAGCTGTACACTACACTCCAAGCTAAACCTATACTTACTGCTAAATGCTGAACTTACTGGCTTTCTTCACAATAGCCTCTCAGTCTGGAAAAGGATTTGTCAAGGTCCCCTCCTCTTTTCTTCACACTTTAATGGCATCATGATCTTGATTTCAGCACATACTTCTTTTCACAGTACAGTGATGTCTTCAATTGCCCCACTTCCTCCATGGATGGTCCTCCTGCCAATTCATCTCTCCATTCCCTACTGGACTCAGCTCAGTTCCTGGCTAGTAGATATCGGTTGAATGGAAACCAAGTTTCAACCCAAAGATGACTTATATTACTATAAGGGGATAAAACAGATGCATGACAACCAAATTGAAGACCACCACACTTGAAAAAAAAAAAAAAAAAATTACAGCTTAAACCAAGAAGAAAGTGTTTCCTTGCAGCGTTTAATCTGAGTTTTGAGTAACTTGTTCTCCAGACAGCATTTGGAAATTTTGTTTTACCTGTTCTCCCTTTTCTCTGTTTAGTTGCCTATGGTGTTGCTTTGAAGTCTGTAAGATGGCCAATATCTCCAATCAGAGCAGTATTTCCTTTCCAGACAGGAAAACTGCTGCTAAGTAGAGAAGCCACGCTTGTTTTTGCGGTCTGGGCTGCAAGAGTGACTCATCGGGCAAAGCCAGAGGCTGTCTATTTTGATCTTTCACTGTTCAGAGACTATTTACCGTTGTAATTTTCTTTCTTTCACTCTCTCCCTTCCCTCCTCTGGTGACTTATCGGAAGGGTCACATACATTTGACAAACAGAACCTGTATAAGGAGAGAGCGAGTGAATGCACTTTGAGCTAAAGCACTCGAATGAATGCTGTTTACAGCTCTGATGATAGGGTTCCAGTAATAACTTTGCCTTTTTCTCCTTGATTGAATATTCCCCTCAGTCTGCCAGTCTGGACTCCTGTTATTTAATGAGGACATTGGAGCACAACCTCAACATGTCTGCAGAAATGACCTTTTCCTTGGGCTCATTCCAAATGCAAAGAAAAGTAGAGTCCAGGTTAGACAAGAAAGCTCTGGAATACAGCTTTGGAATTCACTCTTTCCCGAGATGCTCAAAATCATGATCACATACTACCTGAGACAGAATCATGGAGGTGATGTGGTTAAAAGATTTCATTTTGCAGGTGGTAAAACTGAGGACCAGAGGAGGAAAGCAGGTGCCAAAAATAACATGACATAGTCACAAACAATTCAAGCTAGAACCCACTCACTACCATAGAGTCAGATCTGACTGGTAGCAATCCCTCCTTGGGTTTCCGAGGTGGTATCACTAAGGAAGCAGATTGCCCAACCTTCCTTCTGAGGAGTGGCTGGTGGTTTTGAACTGCCAGCCTTCTGGTTAGTAGTCAAATGCCTTAGGCACTACACCACCAAGCTAGAACACAGGTCTCTAAATCTTAGTTTTCTTTTGAATGACTTGAGATCAAAATTTAAAACTGGCTAAATGGTTACTTTCAATAAGGAAGAAGCTTCTCTTACTTTTTCCTATATTATACTGTGCCATCATTACACTCTCTTGTCCCCACTCAAAAAGATAAGACATATTCTGTGTTAAATGTTGTATGTATTTGTATGTGCTGCACATATATCCATGTATTCAGTAGCTCATACAGTCGGCAAAGTTATGAAAATTTCTTAGCAATAACCAAACACTTTGAGGAATTAAGTAATAAGGCTTAATTAGGAATAAGGCTTGATGACTTCAGGCTATAGTCTCAGGGAACATCTAAGTCAATTGGCATAAAAAGAGTCCACAAAGACAACATTCTACATCCTAAGGTGTGAGTAGCAACTGAGGCCTTAAAAGCTTATAAATGGTAATCTAAAATGCAACTCTTGGTCTCTCCCTGTCTGGATCAAAGAAGAGTGAGAAAAATCAAAGACTCAAGGAAACAATTAGTCCAGAGGACTGATGGAACACATGAACTTCAGCCTCCACTACCCTGAGACAAGAAGAATTTCATGGTACATGGCTATCACTACCAACTACTCTGATTGGGATCACAAATAGAAGGTTCTGGACAGTGTTTAAAAAAAATGTGGACCAAAACTCAAACTCATAAAAAAAAAATCGACTTACTGATCTGCTAGAGACTACTGGAGCCCCCAAGACTTTAGCCCTTGGACACCATTCAAATCTGTAACTCAGCCCACCCCCAGGGATAACTTTTCCGCCAAACAGTAGGCAGGCCTATAAAGTAAACAGTAGGACACACAAGGAACATACTTCTTGGAACAATCAACCATAGGAGACCAAAAGGGTGACATTTACTCAGAAACAAAGCCCAGAAGGCAGGAAGAGGCAGGAAAGAAGGAATCAAAAAGGGGAATCCAGGGAGGAAGTGAAAAGAGTGCTGTTACATTGAGGGGACTGCAGCTAATGGCATAAAGTAAAATGTGTATAAATTGTTGAATGGAAAACTGACTTGCTCAGTAAATTTGCACCCAAATCACAGATCAAAAAAAGAAAAAAGTTATGTTGAAATCCTAACTCTTGTACCTGTAAATATGAACCTATTTTGAAATGAGGGTTTTCTTTTGTTATGTTAATGACATACTGGAGTAGGATGGGTCTTAATCCTAATCCTTTCTAAGTTTTGTCCTTACAAAAGAGAATAGACACAGGCACATCCACAAGGAAAAGGCATGTGGAGATACATCTGCAAGCACACAAGGAATGCCCTGGGTATTAACAAGGAAGGACCCTCTCCTAGAGCCCATGTCCTAGTTTACACTCCTAGCTTCCACATCTGTGAGACCATAAATTCCTGTTCTGGAAAGCCACCCATTTGTGCTATTTTTGTTAAGGCAGCACTAGGTAAATAAATCAATAGATTAGGAGCACAAGCAAAAGAATTAATGTATAATTATAAGTCAGTGCTTCACTATTAATTTGAAAGCCCACATAAGGTAAGTAAGTATCAAGGTCAGTGGTGGAGAATCTCAACTAGGACATCCTGGAAAGGCCCAGATGTGCCTCATTTATTCTGTATCCATATATACGATTTTATATTAAGAAGTGAGCTTTTCCCCCAAGGTCATTAAATATACATATAATACATATGTGTATTATACACATATGTATGTACATATATGTATAATATGTATGTTTGCATGTATGTGTGTGTGTGTGTATGTGTGTGTTCATATATAGAGAGAGCTTGGTGGTGTAAGGCCTAAGACATTTAACTGATAATTTATCAGCCCCTCCGTGGAAGGAAGACTGAGCAATCTACTTCTGTAAAGATTTACCACCTTAGAAACCCAGTGGGGGTTGCTATGAGTTGGAATCAACTCAATGGTAGTGAGTTGTTTTTTTTTTTAATGTATGTGTGTATATTATGTACATGTGTATGTCTGTGTATGTATTTATGTACATGTGTATATGTACTTGTATGTATCCATGTATACTATATACACATGTATGTGTGTGTATATTATATATGTATGTGTGCATGTATGTGTATGTATGCATGTGTGTTTGTGTTATGTGTTTGTATACATATATAAAGGATCTCTGGGTGACAAATGGTTGAGCTTGACTACTAGCTGAAAGGTTGGTGGTTCTAACCCACCAAATGACACCTTGGATGATAGCGCTGGCAATCTGCTTCAAAAGGTGATGGTTTTGAAAACTCTATAGAGCAATTCTATTGTACACATACAGTGTCACCGTGAGTCAGAATTGACTTGAGGGTAGCTAACAACAACAATATATATGTATATGTGTATGTGCATATGTGCACACTATTCTGATATTATTATCCATCATAGTATACTTAAATAACACTTTTTAAAACATTTAAGTAGCTATTAGTGATGCTCTTAAAATTAGTTTAAATAATAAAGCCCAATTTAGAGTTTCTCTACACCCTCCTAGAGATAGTTGTTGTTGTTGTTATGTGCCATCGAGTCGGCCCTGACTCATAGCGACCCCTCCTTGGGTTTCTGAGGCAGTATCACTACGGAAGTAGGATTGCCCAACCTTCCTTCTGAGGAGTGGCTGGT
>NW_006921619.1:14192786-14195652 GCF_000298275.1 Orycteropus afer afer | reverse complement strand
GTTAGCAGTCAAGTGCTTTAGCCACTATGCTACCAGAGCTCCTTCCTAGAGATAGACTGACCCATATATTCTTGGATTCAAATCAGGACATTTTTTAGAATGGAAAGTGATACTATTGATAGTCATGCTGTGGCAAAAGGCATAAATCCGAACTGTCCTGAGCATAGTGAGGCATACAGTCACTCAGAGTTGTGCAGAATTTTAGTAATGGCACTGCAGGGGGCAACATGGAAAAAGATTTAAAAAAAGAAAAGCATATTTTAGAGTTAGAGGATTTGGGACCAAGCTCTGGATCCACTATCTTTAGTAAAAATGACATAACGATACAGTATCTCATTTTCCACATCTCTAGCACTCTAGTGGCATAGTGGATAAGACATTTGATTGCTAACCAGAAGGTCAAAGTTTCAAATCCACAAGCCGCTCTGCAGGAGGAAGATGAGGCAATCTACTTTCGTAAAGATTTATAGCTTCAGAAACCCAATGAGGGTTGCTATGAGTTGGAATTGACTCGATGGCAATGTGTTTGGTTTTTGGTTTTAGTATGCTTACGTAGATTATTATCTGTACTCAAATAAGAATACAAATGAAAATCTATGTAAACTGAATTAAACTCTACTCTTAGAAAGCTTGTTGGTCTGTTTCTTCATTTATTTTCCCTTTATAACAGTATTAGTCCCCTGGAGATTAGTTCTCCCCATATTATCATTCATCATGGGCATGTCCTAAGCAATTCACCTTCTGCCCGAGTATGCAAATGATTCCCCCAGAGAAACTAGCTCACTTTCACAAGGAGAATCTACTTTTTCTCCTGATTGCGTCCTATTACACTACACACTAAGGGACTATTAGTGTTCTCTTAAATGCTGCTACTTAATTTTATTGATGACATGTTAAAATAATAGGCTAAGTATTAGGACCATGCCCATTCTTTTTCTCTGATGGTATTTGGTTTACTGGAATTGTACCTATATGATCTATGCAAGTCAAATGTTAAGAAAGAAAGCACTAAGAATAGAAATTTAATTTTCCCAAGCACTGTACATTAACTAAGGAGCTCTGGTGGCATAGTAAGAAGTTCTGGTGGTACAGTTTCTAAGGCATTTGACTGCTCACTGGAAGATTGGTGGTTCAAACCCATGAGCCACTCCATGGAAGGAAGATGAGGCAAACTACTTCTTTAAAGATTTATCACCTCAAAAATCCAAAGGGGGTCACTATGAGTCAGAATCAACTTGGTGGCAGTGAGTGAGTTTGGTAGAATAGTGGGTAAGGCATTTGGCTGCAAACCATAAGGTTGGCAGTTCAAATGCACCAGCTGCTCCCCAGAAGGAAGATAAGGCAATCTACTTCCCTAAAGATTTACAGGCTTGGAAACCCAATGGGGGTTGCTATGAGTAAGAATCAGCTCGATGACAGTGAGTGAGTGAGTGAATGAGTATATATTAATTAATTCTCCATTTGCTAATAAAGAGCAGTGCATGAAATCTCTGAAGCCTCATACTCTCTCCCCAGTTAGAAAGAAGCATGGATCCCCCAAAAAATGAAAGTGGTTACCTCCTAGTTTGGTCTCTCTATAAATTATTAGAAAGAGTCCACAGTGCTTATAACCTTACATACTAAGGCTTCAAAATCTGCACATACATCATAATCATCTGGTTGGGGGTTGTCTACACTCTACAGAGCTGGGCTTGCAATGAGAGCTTGATAACTGCATTATGATATACTTACCATTCCAATAATGCGATCATTTTTCAGTTTAATATCCAGCTAAATTTTTTAATTCCCTTTATAAAGAGCACCTTAAGTATTTATCTTGATGAATACCAGCCTCCTTAGGATCTTTTATGCATTTGTGTTCTCCATAATACCTCATACCCTGTGTACAATTGTGTTTGATCAGTACTTGGGGAAATAGCTGTATTCCCACCACCTTAGTGCTGCATACTTGAAACAATCATACCTTCACAATAGGCCAAGCTCTTTTACTTTCTTCTTCGCATGTACTTTAGTGAAAAGAATAATACACTTGGAATTAAAATAACTGACTCAAAGAGGAGGAAAAGAAACAGCTTTTCTTCTCAGTGTAATCCCAGTTAAGAAATGTAGAAAAAATGAAGTAAATAGAAAATCATGATAGCAATGCCACAGTAAGAGTGGCAGCAAGCAAAACTTATTGAGAAATGCTAAAATTAATGGGTGAAAGTTTAAGCAAAAGCAGAATATTTGTAATAAAGTAATATGGCATATTCTCTCAAAATATTTAGTAATTGTTGCTGGGTGCCATAGAGTCAATTCTTACTCATAGTGACCCCATATGACAAAGTACAACTGTTCCACAGTGTTTTGTAGGCTGTCATCTTTACAGAAGCAAATTGCCAGGTCTTTTTCCTGCAGAGCTCCTGGAAAAAAAAAAAAAACCTCATTGCTGTGGAGATGGTTCCGACTTATACCGACCCCTCCTTGGGTTTCTGAGGCAGTATATCTATGGGAGCAGATAGCCTAGTCTACCTTCCAAGGAGTGGCTCGGGAGTTTGAACCTCTAGCCTTCTGTTTAGCAATTAGATGCTTTAGGCACTGTACAACCAGAGCTTCCTGCAGAGCTCCTAGGTGGGTTCAAACCACCAGTGTTTTGTTTAAGAGCCAAATGCTTAACCCTTACACTATCAGTATTCCTTATTTAGAAAGTACAAAGGAGAAAATAGTAAATTTACAGGGGAGAAATTCAGCAGATGCCATCTTAACCAAGTGATCATAGTTATTATCACCAGTTGTTGTTGTTGTTGTTGTTTGCCGTCGAGTCGGCCCCGACTCATAGCGACCCCTCCTTGGGTTTCCAAGGCAGTATCACTACGGAAGTAGGATT
>NW_006921619.1:14172383-14188533 GCF_000298275.1 Orycteropus afer afer | reverse complement strand
AAACTGGTGACATCTGATAAAGTCTATACTTTAACACGTAATGTACTAAGGTTAAGTTTTTTTTTTCATTTTGATCATTGTTCTATGGTTATATAAGATGCTAACATTAGGGGAAGTTGGGTGAAGGGTATACAGGAACTCTCTGACTATTTTTACAACTTTTCTGTAAGTCTAAAATTACCTCAAAATAAGTTTTTTAAAAAATTACTAGCTTGAATGTTAAACTATGCCACTCATCAGAGGCATATCCTTAGGCACCTAACCTCTCTGAATCTCATTTTTCATCATCTGAAAAATTAGAAGGACAACTCTCACCTTTTGTAAAGCTGAAGGAAAAAGGATATAAGGAACATGAAGGTTTTTTGAAAATTATAAACTCTGTCTTTAAAAAGATATAAGTTGTATTACTATTTAACCTCCTTGATCATTCCCTCCAACTTGTTGTTGTTGTTGTTGTTGTTGTTGTTATGTGCCGTCGAGTCGGCCCCGACTCATAGTGACCCCTCCTTGGGTTTCCGAGGCAGTATCACTACGGAAGTAGGATTGCCCAACCTTCCTTCCGAGGAGTGGCTGGTGGGTTTGAACCGCCAGCCATCTGATACAGGATACTCTGTTAAATTTGAATTACAGATAAATAACAATTTTTTTGTGTATGTATGTCTCCTGTAAGATTTGAGACAAATCTATACAAAAAAAATCATATTTTCTGTTTATCTGAAATTCAAGTTTAACTGAGTGTCCTATATTTGTATTTGCTACATCTGGCAACCCTACTTCTACTCATCTTCTAATATTCTTCCCCTTTCTTCAAGACACTCTTCCTTCCCTCTCTTATCCAGTGCTGATGTTCTTGGCTGTGAGTCCTCTCTGGCACGATGATTCTCCCTGGTAGCCATGGCAGCCCATATCTAGGAGAGACACAAGGAGGTTGATCAATCACAGGACTCTGGCAGAGTGAGTTCATGGACAGTGCATGAGTCAGAGGAATTTTCTCTCTCTGACTCATCTTGCAATTGTACAAAATTTATTTTAAATTCTTTAGGGTATTGTTACCTAACCCTTATAATATCCCAATGATACAAGTGTTATGCTGATTTTTAACAACAAGGAAAACAAGAACCAATACCACCAATCCATAAAAAATTGATCTAGTAAACAAAACTATTAGGTGGGTGTCATACACCCTACTTATTCTGATCTTGGTGTGATTGTTAAGAGGGAATGAGAGAGGAGAGGGGGCACTTGAGCACAGCATTAACATCTGCATTAGCTCTTTGAGTATGACATGCCTCTACTCACTTTCCTGTTGAGAAAACTGAAGTTGAGGGAAAATGAATAACTTAAACTCTCTCTGTGTCCTGAGGAAACGATGATCTTTTTGCTTTTAGTCAATCATTGCACGCACTTCTCTCTCTTCCATGGTATCTGATAGTCAAAGGCCCATCCATATGCTATCTCTTTTATAAGTTTACCCTGTATCTCCAAACCAGGTGTGGCTTGTTTTTCTCTGAATCTCCACCTTACTTTGCAAAGACCTAAGACCTTTATCTTGGGCTATAGTCAATGTGGTGGTTGTTTTGTGTCAACTTGGCTAGGCCTGGTTGAGTGGCTGGGCAGCTGGATGTAGTATTCCCCAGGATGAGACTGGTAATCAGCTTCATGGTGGAATCTACTGGGAGCAGCTGAATAGCTGCCTTTGGGTATGTGGTCAGCTTCCCATATATAAGAAACAGCATTGGGGTTGGTCTCTAGCTTAATGGCATGCTTGAACCCTGCATGTAGCTATGTCATTGTAGAGCAGCCTGCCATGTTCTGCCAACTTTGGGATTTTCAATGAACATGAATTAATGGCCTGCCATTTTACTTGTCAACTTGGGGCTTGTCAATCTCAGCAGCCAGCAGCTGTCTGAGTGAAGAAATCCTTCTAGCTCCAGTGGGCTGGGAGCAGGAGGAAGAGTTGAAGCCCAAGGCTGAGGGGTTTTCACCCAGCCCCTACAGCCTGGCACATGGAACTCGGACTTAAAGCCTCCAGATTGTAAGAATAAACTCCTGTTTGTTAAGGCCATCTCATTTGTGGTATATTCTTGTCAGAGCAGCAGTAAGTAACCAGAACTGTCACTTATAGCCAGGTTTTATCTCCTTCATTGGCCTTGAGGGCAAAGGATGTATTGTGTTTACTTCAAGATTTCCTACAGTGCCACCAAAGCGAAGGTGACATTTTCTAAATGGAGAGTAGATAGGTCCAAGTTAAGATTAACCACTAACTTGGCATATTGATAACAATTAGAACATATTGTTGAAGATATAGTTTAACATTGGAACCTAGCTTTTGTTTATTCACTTCTATAATAACCTAGATGATTCATAAGATCCTTCCAGTTCTGGTATTCTGCTTTCCAATACCCTGGCTTCTGATGGAGGAAGCATCTAAGTAACACTCTTATGCTATCAACCCCTTCCTGGCTGCTGAAAACAACCTCCTGTGTGGGTATCACAAATTTCCCTCTAGGCTACTGCATTTACTTCTTTCCATATTAGGACTTTATCAAAATTACTGAAAGGAAGGATCTTCCATCTAGGATGTTCCAAGGCTCCAAGGAGTCCACAGAGTAGTGGCAGGCTTTCCATGAATCCACAACCAAAATATCAGGTAGTCTTTTCCCCCTGACATCTGCAGAAAGATGTTAGCTGCCTCAAAGACTAATCAACAATGGTCACAAGCTCTAACTTCATCATTTATATGTATATATTATGTATATATGATATTCCTACTGAATTCTGCAAACATGGATTCAAACCATAGATTTACCCTTTATAGTAGAGTAACACACTTCATCTTTCTGGGCCTCTGGTTACCAATTGTTTCACAATGGAAACAATGTGATAAGAGCTGCTCTTCTTCATAGGGTTTGATACGAATCAAATAAGAAGGACATCATGCTTGGTAAAGTAAGGGTCAGCAAAAAAGGGAAAGACCCTCAATGAGATGGATTGACACAGTGATTGCAACAACAGGCTCAAACATAGCAATGATTGTGAGGATGGTGCAGGACCGGACAGTGTTTCATTCTGTTGTATGTGAGGTCACTATGAGACAAAACCAACTTGATGGCATTAACAGCAACAACAAACCAATTTCCATCAAGTAGGTTCCTCCTCATGGTGTTTGTCAGAGTAGAACTGCTCCATAGAGTTTTCAATGGCTATGGTGGCATAGTGGATAAGGTATTTAGCTGCTAACTAGAAGGTCTGTGGTTCAAACCCACCAGTTGCTCCACAGAAGGAAGATGGGTGACCTGCTTCTGTAAAGACTTACAGCTTTGGAAGCTCAATGGAGGTCTCTATGAGTTAGAAACGACTTGATAGCAGTGAGTTTTAGTTCTGATAAACTTTTAGAAGTAGATCACTCACCAAGGCTTTCTTCCAAGGTGCCTTTAGGTGGACTCAAACCGTCAATCTTTTACTTAGTAGGCAAACACATAACCCAGGGCCTCCATAAGATAAAACTTTTATTGTTAGGTGCCATCAAGTAGATTTTCACCCGTAACAAACCCATGTGATATGGTAGAACTGCCCCATAGGTTTTCTAGGCTATAATCTTTATAGGAGCAGATTGCCAAGTCTTTCTCCCGCAGAACCACTGGGTGAGTTCAAACCACCAACATTTCCATTAGCAGTAGAGGGCTTAACCATTGCACCACCTGGGTCCCATTTATAGAGTGCATAACACATCATGACAGTTGCCAAGTTAAGTACTTTACATGTATCATGTCATCTTTCTAATAGCCCTATAACTTTCGTGTTAGGATTACCATTTTAAAGATGAGAAAACCCAAGCTCAGCAAGTTTAAGCAATGCGTACAAAGTCTCTGAGCTAGGAAGTAATGGAAATTGAATTCACACATATATTGCTACCTCTGAAACTCATGTTTTTAACCATATGACCCTTGATTCCTGGTATTAAAATGCTGTTAAACCAGAAAGCATCATACACATGAAGGAATTCCCTCTTAGTCCTCATAACATACCAGTGGGCAACAAGGCAGGTATTTTTATCCCCACTTTATAATAACCATACTTCAGTCTTATTGTCATCTAACTAGTAAGTAGCAAAACTAAGGTTCAAGCCTGGTTTTCAGGCTCTATGACCAGAGTTCCCTCACTAAAGAAAGCAACATACCCTTCAAGCTCTGCCTCAGAGCAGATAGGTACTTTTTTAAAAACTAGAAGAAGGTCATGCCACCTTGCAAGAGTCTCACTCTACTTTCCATGTGTCTTCTGAATCCAACGGACTTATTTTATCTGGAACAAGGAGTTTTCCCAGTGTCAGCACCTCATAGCCCAAAATGGACTTTTCTTTGTTTCATGCATCATCCCCGCAAAACCAAAATTGCTAGCAAAGTCTACTTCCAGAATTTTTATTATCTATAATGATGCTGTGAACTGAGGGAAACAGCCCAGCTCTGTTCCAGGCACCAGCAGTGCTTACAGCGCTGGCAGGCAGAAATCTACCTCGCACTTTGTCAGGAAAGTTAATCGGATATAAGACAGTTAAGATGGAACACCAGTGGGGTGATGTTCTTGCAGAAGCACTTTTCTAATCATTAAAGACATTTTAAAAACAAAACAAAATGCCCCCCTAAATGTCCATTTTCTGTGCAGGCAATGAAAACTCACACTGAAAAAAATAAGTCTGATGTGAAAAATCTGCAAAGGATGAGAATGGTTTTTTCTGAGATCCAAAGTCCCAGAGCTGCCAGAATCCTAAGGAGGGTCTGAAAGGTGCTGCTTTATCTGTGTCTTGTGATGAAGACAGATGAATAGAGAAAGCAGAGAGGGATTAAATGGAGGAGGAGTTGTTTACATGAAAGCTGTAGCTTTTTAGTTTTTGGCCAAACCCTCACCTCTGCTGACCTCAAACAAAAGGACCGGGGAGAGGGGAAGGAGAGTTAATCAGCTATAAACAAACAACCTGGAAGAAGATCATATGGGCTGGCAAACTAAGGCTTGGTGAATAATAAGCACCTTCATTTATGTAGCACTTTATACTTCACAGCACACTTTCAATTAGATCGTTTCTTTTGATCCTCAGAAGCAATAGGGGAGGGCAGCCAAGAAAACTGAAACCAAGATGAAGAAAAGAAACTTGCCCAAGGTTACACATTGGTTAGTAGCTGACCCAGGTTTCAAACCACAGTCTCTGACTCTAAAACAGTTTCCAAGCTCCCCCTCCTTGTTTTGCCACATTATTATCATAAAGTAAACATTGGAAACAAGAAGAAGCCATTATTGATTAAATAAGGAGCTCTGGTGGTACAGTGCCTAAGGCATTTCACTGCTAACCAGAAGGTTGGTGGTTCAAACCCACCAAACACTCCATAGAAGAAAGACAGGGCAATCTATTTCCATAAAGATTTACCACCTTGGAAACCCAATGGGGGTCACTATGAGTTAGAATCAACTTGATGACAGTGGGTTTGAGTTGGTTTGGTTTTGTTCTGGTGATGTAGTGGTTAAGGTATTTGGCTGCCAACCAACAGGTAAGTGATTTGAACCCGCCAGCTGCTCCCTGGAAGAAAGACAGGGCGGTCTGCTTCCATAAAGATTTATAGCCTTGGAAACCCAATGGGGGTCGCTATAAGTCAGAATTAACTCAATGGCAGTGAGTTATTGATTGAATATATGGAGCGCTGGTGGCATAGTGGTTAATTCATTAGCCTGCTAACCAAAGGGTTGATGGTTTGAACCCAACAGTTACTCTGCAGGAGAAAAATGAGGCAGTCTGTCCCCATAAAGATTTACAACCTTAGAAACCTTACAGGACATTTCTACTCTGTCCTATAGTGTCACTATGAATCAGAATCAAATCAGTGTCAGTTGGTTTGTTTTTTTTCTTTTTCTGATTGATTGAATAAAAGCTATCATATAATTTACCAACCTTTACCATGAAAGAAGGGGGGGGGGCAGAAGCAAACAAAACATCTAGTGCTGGTAGTGACCTAAAAGATCAGTTATCAAACTGAAGGTAGAAGAGGTTAAGCAAATCACTCAGTGTTATGGATGGAAATGTGTCTCTCAAAAAGAGATGTTATGGTACTAAACCTTGGCCCTGTGAATGTGGTCTAGTTTTGGGAAAGAAGCTCATTCTTTGAAGATATCAGTTAAAGCTTTTTGGGGTGGTGTGGGTCCTAACCCAAACCCCTTCTGAATGGTGTCTTATAAACAGGGAGAACAGACACGAGAAGGGGTTAAGGTATTTGGCTTAAGCAATCATGTGAAGATAGATATGTCTGCAAGCAGCAAAAATATACCAAGAAGCTACCAAGAAGGATTTCCAGGAGGCACTAATGCGAAAAGAGAGGCAAGGTACAGGTCATCTCTCAATATCTTGACATGGCTGATACCCTGCTTTGGACTTCTAGATTCCAAAATGGTAGGTAAGACAATATATTCCTGTTCTTTCAATTCACCTAATGACTGTGCTATTTTTTAACGTTAGCCCTAAGAAACTAAGACACCCAGAATCTCATTGCAATATCTCTTATTGCTATTACCAGACTAGGATCAGGAGAGAACTGTGATCCACGGGATTTTAATAGCTAATTTTTCAGAAGTATATTGCCAGGCCTTTCTTTTAAGGCACCCCTGGGTGGACTTGAACCTCCAACTTTTGGGTTAGTAGCGAAGTATACTAACTGTTCACACCATCCAGAGACTTCATTATTGCTATTAGTAGAAAGCTTATTTAATGTCCAGCCTAACAAATTAAATGTGGGATATCTTTAACATGCAATTCTACAAAAAAGGTAGGTTTGGTTTCTGCCATCATGCATTCACTCAACAAATATTTATCTCACCCTGTGCCAGTTGCTGACCTTCCCAAATTAAATTTTAAAATACTTCGGTAGTTCGGTTTCATGGAGAAGGAACTATTGTTAGCACTGACCACCAAGTAATGAATGTATATATTTAAGATAAATAGTCTCCTCATCTGTAAAATGAGGACAACAATACTTCCTGCTGCTAGGATTATTTGAGCATTAAATGAGTTAATAAATACAATTTATATGTCTGGTTTGTCTGCATTTTTTTTCTATAAAATCCTTTATTCTATGGGGAAAAAAAAAGCAAAAGTTATAAGAAATACATATATGTGAAAAAAGGGAAAGTTGCAGACAAGAGTAGTTCACACCCCTCCTGTTTATATATGTCTCCTACCTTTCTCACCCACAAGGCTCTGCCAGAGTGCAGTTAAAAAAAAAAAAAAAAAAAAAAGCCATTGCCATCAAGTCAACTTCTACTTATTGCTATTGTGAGGTGCTGTCAAGTCATCTCCAACTCATAGCGACCTCATGTACAGCAAAACAAAACACTGCCCAGTCCTGTGCCAGCCCTACCATCCTTGCTATACCTGAGCCCATGGTGGCAGCCGCTGTGTCAATCCATCTCATTAAAGGCCTTCCCCTTTTTCATTGTCCCTCGCTTTCCCAAGCATGATATCCTTCTTCAGGGAATGATCCCTTCTTACAACATGACCAAAGTAGGTGAGATGAAGCTTTCCCACTCACGCTTCCAAGGAGCATTCCAGCTGTACTTCTTCCAGATCAGATCTGTTGGTTTTTAGCGGTCCATGGTACTTTCAGCATTCTTTGCCAACACCACAACTCAAAAGCATCGACTTTTCTTCAGTCTTCCTTTTTCATTGCCCAGTTTTCACATACATATGAGGTGACTGAAAATACCATGGCTTGTGTCAAGCGCACCTTAGTCTTCAAGGCAACATCTTTGCTCATCAGTACCTGAATGAGGTCTTTTGCAGCGAATTTGTCCAATGCTATACAATGTCTGACATCTTGACTGCTGCTTCCATGGGTGTTGATTGTAGAACCAAGTAATATGAAGTCTTTGACAATTTCAATCTTTTTTTCCATTTATCATGATGCTGCTTATTGGTCCTGTTGTGAGGATTTTTGTTTTCTTTATATAGAGATGTAATCCATACTGCAGACTGCAGTCTTCGATCTTCATCAGTAAGTGTTTCAAGTCATACTCACTTTCAGCAAGCAAAGTTGTGTTGTCTGCATAACGTAGGTTGTTAATGAGTCTTCCTCAAATTCTGATGCTACATTCTTCTTCATTTAGTCCAGCTTCTTGTATTATTTGTTCAGCTTACAGATTGAATAAATATGGTGAAAGGATACAAGCCTGACACACTCCCTTCTTGATTTTAAACCATGAAATGTCCCCTTGTTCTGTTCATACGACAGCCTCCAGGTCTATGTACCAGTTCCTCATGAGCACAATTGAGTGTTCTGGAATTCCCATTCTTCTCAATGTTATCCGTAATTTGTTAGGATCCACATAATTGAATACTTTTGCATAGTCCATAAAACACAAGTAAACATATTTCTGGTATTCTTTGCTTTGAACCAAGATCCATCTGACATTAGCAATGATATCCCCCATTCCATGTCCTCTTCTGAATCCAACTTGCATTTTTGGAAGGTTTCTGTCAAGATACTGCTGTAACCATTTTTGAATTATCTTCAGTAAGATTTTACTTGTGTGCAATATTAATGATATTGTTCAATAATTTCCACATTCTGAGGGATCACCTTTCTTTGGAATGGGTACAAATATAGATCTTTTCCAGTCAGTTGGCCAAGTACTTGTCTTCCAAATCTTCTGGCATAGCAGAGTGAGTGCATCTAGTGTAGCATCCATTTGTTGAAATGTCTCAATGAGTATCCCGTCAGTTCCTGGAGCCTTGTTTTTTGCCACTTCCCTCAGTGCAGCTTTGACTTCTTTCTTCAATACCATTGGTTCTTGATCAAATGCCACCTCCTAAAATGGACGAAGATTGACCAGTTCATTTTGGCAAAGTGACTCTGTGTATTCCTTCCATCTTCTTTTGATGTTTCTTGCATCATTCAATATTTTGCCCATAGAATTTTTCAATATTGCAACTCAAGGCTTAAATTTCCTCTTCAGTTCTTTCAGCTTGAGAGATGCCAAGTGTGTTCTTCCCTTTTAGCTTTCCAACTCCATGTCTTTGCACATTTCATTATAATAATTGCCTTTGTTTTCTCGAGCTGCTCTTTGAAATCTTCTGTTTAGCTCTTTTATCTTCTCATTTCTTCCATTTGCTTTAACTACTCTCTATTCAAGGGCAAGTTTCAGAGTCTCTTCTGACATCCATTTTGGTCTTTTCTTCCTTTTCTGTCTTTTTAATGACCTTTTGCTTTTTTCATCAATGATGTTCTTGATGTCATCCCACAATTTCTTTGGTTTTCAGTAATTGGTGTTCAATGCAACAATTTATTGTTTAAATGGTCTCTAAATTCAGGAGGGATATATTCAAGGTCATATTTTGGCTCTTGTGGACTTTAATTAATGGTTTTAATTGTCTTCAACTTCAACTTGAGCTTGCAAATGAGCAGTTGCTGGTCTGTTCCACAATCAGATCCTGGCCTTGTTTTGGCTGAAGATACTGAGTTTCTCTATCACCTCTTGCCACAGATGTAGTCCATATGATTCCTGTGTACTCCCGTCTGGTGAAGTGTACATGTATAGTGAACATTTGTGTTGTTGAAAAAGGTAATTGCAATGAGGAAATCTTTGGTCTTGCAAAATTCTATCATGCAATCTCCAGCATTATTTCCATCTCCAAGGCCAAGTTTTCCAAATACTGGTAATTCTTCATTTCCAACTTTTGCATTCCAGTCATCAATGATAATCAGCACATCTTGATTGCATGTTTGGTCAATTTCAGGTTGCAGAAGTTAGTAAAATTTTTTAATTTCATCATCTTTGGCTTTGTTGGCTAGTGTGTAAATTTGAATAATAGTAGTATTAACTGGTTTTCCTGTTAATTTTTTATTTATCCCATGCTGGCATATGGATATTATTCTATCACTGACAGCATTGTACTTCATGATAGATCTTGAAACATTCTTTGTGACAATGAATGCCTTACCATTCCTCTTGAATTTGTCATTTCTGGCATAGCAGATCATATGGTCGTCTGATTCAAATGGCCAAAACTGGTCTATTTCAGCTCACTAATGCCTAGGATATTAATCTTTATGCATATCACTTCATTTTTGACAACTTCCAATTTTCCTAGATTCATATTTCAAACATTTCATGTTCTGATTATCAATGGATGTTTGCAGCTGTTTCTTCTCATATTGAGTCATGCCACTTCAGCAAATGGAGGCCCCAAAAGCTCAACTTTATTCATATCATTAAGGTAGGCTCTACTCTGATGAGGTAGCTTCTTCCCAGTCATATAGAAGTCTTTCCAACCTTCCAACTGAAGGGCTTGTCTTCTGGCACTGTATCAGACAATGTTTCAGGGCTATTCATAAAATTTTCCACTAATGTATCAGACAATGTTTCACTACTATTCCTAAGGTTTTCACTGGCCAATTCTTTGAGAAGTAGATGGCCTTTTCCTTCTTCTGGGTCTGTCTCAGTCTGGAAGCTCCACTGAAACCAGTCCACCATTGGCATTTCTGCTGGCACATCCTCCAGCCTCATAGCAACATGCACTTTAGACTTATAGTGACACTTTCAGACAGAGTAGAATTTCCCCATAGGGTTTCCAAGGCCTTAAATATTTGCAGAAGTAGACGGCTTCATCATTCTCCTGTAGACCAGCTGGTGGATTTGAACAGCCAACTTTTGGATTAGCAGCTGAATGCTGTAACCACTATGCCATTGCTTTAATCTACTGCACTGGTGCAATTGCCTGCTGTCCTTTTGGACCACCCACTACAACTGTGCCCTTGCCTCTCATTTAAATTACAAGTTTTGTCACTGTGATAAGAGTCCTTGCCTACTTCCCACATTAGACTGAGCACTCTTCAGGACAGGAGACTTGTCTTACTCTGTGCATCCTCCCCAGAGCCTTCCCACCACTGTTGCTGACACATTAGAACTTATTTATTAACACCCACTGAATAAACGTGCAAGTTTAAAAAAAAAAAAAATTCCACTGCCATGGAGTTGATTCCAACTCATAGCAACATTTTAGGACAGAGTAGAGCTGCCACATCAGATTTCCAAGGCTGTAAATCTTTATGGAAATAGATTGCCTCATCTTCCTCCCGGGTGCTCTGGTAGCATAGTGGCTAAGGCACTTGACTGCTAACCAGAAGGCCGGTGGTTCAAACCCACCAGCCACTCCTCAGAAGGAAGATGGGGCAAACTACTACCGTAATGATACTGCCACGGAAACCCAAGGAGGGGGGCTATGAGTGGGGTCCGACTCAAAGGCACATAACAACAACAACAACAACAACATCTTCCTCCCACAGAGCAGCTGGTAGATTTGAACCACCGACCCTCTGGTTAGCAGTATTACCCACTATGCCACCAGAGCTTCTTAAACGTGTGAGTTAGTGAATGAATAAGTGAAAAATACCCGCATCACCATTGAGTCAATTCCAAGTCTTTACAACCTCATGTTACAGAGCAGAATTGAGTGCCATAGGATTGCCTGTGCTGTAATCCTTATGGAAGCAGATCACCAGGCCTTTCTTCTGTGGCACTGCTGGGTAGGTTTGAAACTGCCAACATTTAAGTTAGTAGTTCAAGTACAAATCATTTTCACCACCCAGGGACCTAAGTAAACTGTAAGCAATGTTAAAAAGGTAAAGTTCTTGAAAACATTATGTAATCAGAATGTAATCAAAAACCAAACTTATTGCCATCAAGTAGGGTCAGACTTGTAACAACCCTTCCTTGGTTTTCCGAGGTGGTATCACTACGGAAGTAGATTGCCCAGCCTTCCTTCTGAGTGGTGGGTGGTGGGTTTGAACTGCCACCCTTCTGCTTAGCAGTCAAATGCCTCAGGCAGTATGCCACCAGAGCTCCCATGTAATCAGAATAAATATATTTAAATAAAGATAATACTCTGACACATTATTCTAATGCAGTTCTAAACAATTACAGCATGATATCTCTATTTTGTAAATGGTGGTGATGCCAGGCTTGATGGGTCTGCCAAGGACAGTAAGTCAGGGTGAGAGCCCAAGGGACCCAAGAGTATACTTGCCAGGCACATTCCCAGTGCAGAGGAGAATCGTTCCTGTCAAGTTAATCAGCCAAATCTTTCTGATAACCAGAGGTTAAGAGCACATCCAGCAAATCATTTCTCTACTTGCTTAGTCCAAGGAGAGCCTTGATAGAGTGCCAGGAAGTACAATGAATGTTTTACCTTACAAATGCTGAGGAGACAACATGTTCCCTTTAGCATTAATTGCTTCATTCAGAAGAAACCATTTACAATCCTAGTCTGGTCTTTTTCCTTGATGAGCAATTCCAGGCTGCCTACCAAAGCTTTTGTTTTTTGGGAGGAAAGAGGAAGAGAGAGCATTTTGTTAAGGTATTTTAATTTTCATATTTAATGAAACAGATTGGGTAGCAGGTTCCTTTGATTTTATTTTTCTGTTCCCTGAATACCTTCTTGTATATTACATATTCTGTTGGAGCTTCCTGTAAGAACTTTTCTACATTTCACAAGTTAAGGCTGTCAAATGTTACCCACTGCATCAAATATATTTCTTTTTGCCAATATTCAGTTATTATTATTGTAACAGACCAATCATAAATCTCAGAGCTGGAGAGAAAGGGAACATGTACTGATGTTTCCCCATATTCTCTTGAGCACATAAAATTATGTAACTTGCTTAAACCCTCTTTTTATTGCTGCATCTAAAATGCTTTGCATTCTTTATAGGATAAATTCTTTAAAGTGGTTACTTCTCTTCAGTAAAGGGAATTGATCATTCACCCAGAAATTCCATTTCTTTTAATTGATTAACAAAGATGTAAGGAGGCTTGGTAGCACAATGGTTAAGCACTTGGCTACTAATAAAAAAGTCAGCAGTTTAAACCCACCAGTCGCTCTTCAGATATGGCAGTCTGTTTCCATAGAGATTTACACAGCCGTGGATATCTTAGCTTGCTCATTTCAGATACTATTCGGTCTAGTGTTTCAAACTCACCAGCCACTCTGCAGGAAAAAGAAGTGGCAGTCTGCTTCCATAAAGATTACAACCTTGGAAATTCTATGAGGCAGTTCTACTTTGTTCTATAGAATGGCTAAGAGTTGGAATTGACTTGACAGTAATGGGTTTCAGTTTTTTTCTCTCTCTGATAAAGGAGGGTAGAGTCTTTGTCTGTTTTGTTTGTATTTAGAACAAAACTACAACCATGCCTGCTACTTAATAGGGGCCAATCAATATTTGTGGGATAAACAAATGATATAAGCTAACTATTTGACTTAATTTTTCTGAGCCTCAATTTACTATCTTGTTAAAACCTAAAAGGGTTAATAATGTCTTATTTCCTACCTCACATAGTTCCTGTAAGGATCAAGGATCAAAAGATATAAAGGAAGGCTCTGTGACACTGTCAAGTAATGCATGTAATTGAAGTAGTGGCATCATACTAGTGACAGCAGGTCTGTGCCTAACCAATATGTGACCTTGACCAAGATATCAGTTCTCTGGGCTTTCATTTTCTCAGCTATGAAAGATTGGATCATATGATCCTTAAAGTTCCCTCCCCTTCAACCTACTAAGATCTATAAACAAGTTGACAAATACTCATTAAGTACTTTTCTACACATAATTAAGGAGCTCTGGTAGCTCGGTATGTAAGGCATTTGACTGCTAAGCAGAAGGTTGGTGATTCAAACCCACCACCTGCTCTGTGGGAGGAAGATGAGGCAATCTACTTCCACAAAGATTTACAGCCTTGGAAATCCAATGGGAATCACTGTGAGTAGGAATTGACTCGGTATTAGTGGGTTTTGTTTTCTGTGCAAAATAAGGAGTCCTGGTGGTGCAATGGTTAAGTGTTTCACTGCTAAACAAAAGGTCAGCAGTTCAAATCCACTAGTTGCTCTGAGGAAGAAAGATGTGGTAGTTTACTTCCTTAAAGATTTATAGCCCTGGAAACCCTATTGGGCAGTCCTATTCTGTCCTATAGGATTGCTGGGAGTGGACTTGATGGCAGTGGGTTTGGTTCTGGTTTTCTATGTAAAATACTGTTCTAGGAAGAAACACCAAGGAATATTCCAAGCAATTCAAAGAAAAATAAAAACCAACAATAACTATAAAATACTTTTTCTTGCTTACTTTTTGAAATAGGAAAACAGGCCACTAGGGAAAAGCATGGGAAGATGTAAAAACCAGATTTCATCAAAAAAGTCATTTGGGAAAATCAAAAATTGAGTTAGCCACTGGTATGCATCTTGTGGAGATCATTCTGACCTTCCAAACTGCTTGTGTAACAAACTTGGACTTGACATTTAGTGCTGGCTTTTACAATCTACTTAATGAGAAATATCTTTTTAAAAGGATGAGAGTATGCTGCATAAAAATATTCAGGAAAATGTAGATGTTGGAAGGGGAAAGCCAAGAAAGGAGCAACATAAACATACTACTGTGATTTAAACAAGCTGCTTCATATGCATGCATGGACAACACAAGGCAATTCCAGGCACAAAGAAAGAACAGGCATTTTCATGGCTCTGACAAGAATTTATTGACTCTAATCAGAAAATTTCTTCCAGAATTCAGCTGGTCCAGTGAAGAAATCTACAGATATAACTTGTATCAATACTAGAAGGATTCAACATATAATACTTGCTTTCAAAGATCGTCCATGATTAAGGTTATAAATACTCTTCACACTTAAATCTCAAATCTCAAATCTATTCCCATTCATTTGGTTTATTTGGAAAATAATTCACCTAAATCCACCACTTTACCTACAAAACCCAAATCAAACCTACACGAACTAAAAAATACAAAAGTTTTCCTTGATTTTTGCTTCCTCACTGCCTATACCCAATGAGTTACAAATGTTGTGACAAATGTTGTTTTTCGCTACTCTTGAATCAAGCCCTGACTCATAGCGACCTCATGTGTTGTTACAAAGTAAAACTACTTCCATAGAGTTTTCTTGGGTGTAATCTTTTTGGAAGCAGATTGCCAGGCCTTTCTTCCATGGAGCCACTGGGGGGTTCAAACTGTCAACCTTTAGGTTAGCAGCTGATTGCAAACCTCCAGTGCAATCAAGGGGCATTACATCAAGGACCTCATTGTCACAAATGTTGTTATGTGTTGTTGAGTCTATTCTAACTCATAACAAAATTATGTTGTTGTTGTTATGTGCCATCGAGTCGGGCCCAACTCATAACGACCCCTCCTTGGGTTTCTGAGGTGGTATCACTATGGAAGTAGATTGCCCAACCTTTCTTCCAGGGAGTAGCTGGTGAGTTTGAACTGCCAGCCTTCTGGTTAGCAGTCAAGTGCTTTAGGCAGTACGCTACCATAGCTCCTAACATGGGACAGAGTAGAAATGCCACATAAGGTTTCCTAGGCTGTAATCATTATGGGAACACATCACCAGGTCTTTTCTCCCCATAGAACCACTAGGGGAGTTTGAACCACTGACCTTTAGGTAGCAGCCATGAGCTTAACATTGTGTCGTCAGGGCTCCTTATTGTCACAAATAACCCACTCCAAAATCAAAGGAGGACATGGGAAGAGTTCTGTTGTTGTTGTTAGGTGCCGTTGAGTCATTCCTGACTCATAGCGACCCCATGCACAGCAGAACGAAACACTGCCTGATCCTGCGCCAGCACCATGATCCTTGCTATACTTGAGCCCATTGTCACGGCCACCGTGTCAATCCATCTCATTGAAGACCTTCCCCTCTTTCATTGACCCTCCACCCTACCAAGCATGACATCCTTCTCCAAGGAATGGTCCTTTCTGACAACATGACCAAAGTAGGTGAGACGAAGTCTGGCCATTCTCGCTTCCAAGGAGCATCTTGGCTGCACTTCCTCCAGGACAGATCTGTTAGTTCTTTTGGCAGTCCATGATACTTTCAGCATTCTTCGCCAGCACCACAACTCAAAAGCAACAACTCTTCTTCCGTCTTCCTTATTCATTGTCCAGCTCTTACATGCATACGAGGTGATTGAAAATATCATGGCATGTGTCAGGAGCACCTTAGTCCTTACAGAGACATCCTCGCTCCTCAGCACTTGAAAGAGTTCCTTCATGGCCAACATGCCCAGTGTTACATATCGCCTAATATCCTGACTGCTTCTTTCATTGCCATC
>NW_006921619.1:14165439-14170723 GCF_000298275.1 Orycteropus afer afer | reverse complement strand
TTGTTGGAAAAAGGTATTTGCAATGAACAAGTTGTTGGTCTTGCAAAATTCTACCATGTGAGTTCCAGCATTATTTCTGTCACCAAGGCCAAATTTTCCAACTCCTGATGATTCTTCTTTGTTTCCAACTTTTGTATTCCAGTCACCAGTAATAATTAACATATCCTAATTGCATGTTTGGTCAATTTCAGACTGCAGAAGTTGATAAAAATCTTCAATTTCCTCATGAGGGAAGACTTCTAGGAGTAGTGTATTCATCAGGATAGACAAGACTATGCTTCAGTAACAAATAACCCCATAGCAAATATTTACTTCTTGCTATGTTAAACCAAGGCACTTGACTGCTAACCGGAAGGCTGACTGTTCAAACCCACCAGCCACTCCTTGGAAGGAAGATGGGATAATCTACTTGCATAATGATACTGCCTCAGAAACCCAAGGAGGGGTCACTATGAGTTGGGTCTGACTCGATGGCACATAACAACATAACAACAACAACATGTTAAACCTGATATAATTTGGGCAGTTCTACTTAGTGGCTCTTCCAAGCCATGATTCAATCATTCAAGGTATTTCTGCTTTTTAGTTAAAAAAAGTACTATCTTTGGCTTCCACATTCATCATAAAAAAGAGAGAAAGGGGAAAGAAACAGAATATCTGAGATATTTTTAAGGCCACATATTTTACATCTCTTCTGCTCACATGATCATAATTCAATCCAAGGAAGGCTGAGAAATGGAGTCTTCTAGCATCCCTAGGAAGAGGAAATAGTGTGATATACTTAAAGTGTTTTCTCAGCCACAAGCAATGATATCTAAATCTGTTGTTTCTGGATGCCCTTGAGTTGATTCCAGCTAAATGTGATCTCATGTGACAAGGTAGTACTGCCCCATAGGATTTTCTAGGCAAAAGCAGATCTCCAGGTCTTTCTCCCTCCAAGCTGCTGGATAGGTTCAAACTGCCAATCTTGTGGTTGTTGTTAGGTGCCGTTGAGTCAGTTTCAACTCATAGTGACACTATGTACAACAGAATGAAACACTGTCTGGTCCTGTGCCATCCTCACAATCATTGCTGTGTTTGAGCCTATCATTGCAGCCACTGTGTAAATCCATCTCATTGTGTCTTCCCCTTTTTCACTGACCCCCTACTTTATCAAGTATGATGTACTTCTCCATGGACTGGTCCCTTCTGACAACATGAGCAAACTACATGAGACAAAGTCTGGCTATTCTCACCTGTAAGGAGCATTCTGGCTGTACCAAGAAAGATTTGTTCATTCTTCTAGCAGTCTGTGGTACATTCAGTATTCTTCACCAGCACCACAATTCAAATGCATCAATTCTTCTGCTGTCTTCCTTATTCATTGTCCAGCTTCCATATGCATATGAAAACCAAACTCAATGCCATCAAGTCTATTCGACTCATAGTGACACCTTCCTGGGTTTCAAGGCTGTATCTCTATGCAAGTTGATTGCACAATCTTCCTTCCAAGGAGCGATGATTGAAAATATCATGGCTTAGGTCAGGAGCACCTTAGTCTTCAAAGTGAAATCTTTGTTCTTTATCACATAAAGCGGCCTTTGCAGCAGATTTGACCAATGCAATACATCACTTGATCTTTTGACTGCTACTTCCATGGACATTGATGTGGATCCAAATAAAATAAAATCCTTGAAAACTTCAGTCTTTTCTCCCTTTATTACGATGTTGCTTATTGGTCCAGTTGTGTGAATTTTTGTTCTCTTTATGTCAAGGTTTAATCCATTGAAGAGTGTACTCTTCAATATTCATGAATAAGTGCTTCAAATCCTCTTCACTTTCAACAAGCACGGTGGTGTCATCTGCATATCACGAGTTGTTAATGAGTGTTCCTCCAATCCTGTTGCCATGTTCTTCATATAATCTAGCTTCTGGGATTATTTGCTCAGCACACAGATTAAATAAGTATGGTGAAAAGATACAATCCTGATGCACACCTTTCCTGCTTTTAAACCATATAATATCTCCTTGTTCTGTTTGAATAACTGCCTGTTGGTCTATGTGCAGGTTCCTCTTGAGCACAATTAAGTGTTCTGGAATTCCCATTCTCTGCAATGTTATCCAAAACTTATTATGATCTACACAGTCAAATGCCTTTGGATAGTCAACAAAACACAGGTAAATATCTTTCTTGTGTTTTTTGCTTTCAGTCAAGATTCTTCTGACATCAGCAATGATGTTCTTTGTTCCATATCCTCTTCTGAATCCAGCTTGAATTTCTGGCAGTTCTCTGTCAATATACAGCTACTAGCTTTTTAAAATTATTTTCAGCAAAATTTAATTACATGTGGTATTATTCAATAATTTCTGAATTCTGTTGGATCACTTTTCTTTGCAATGGGCACATATACAGATCTCTTCCAGTTGGTTGGCCAGGTAACTGTCTTCGAAATTTCTTGACATAAACAAGTGAGTGCCTCCTGTGTGGCATCCATTTGTTGAAACATCTCAATAGGTATTCCATCAATTCCTGGACCCTTGTCATTTGCAAATTCCTTCAGTACAACTTCGACTGGGAGCTCTGGTAGCATAGTGCCTAAGGCACTTGACTGCTAACCAGGAGGCTGGCGGTTCAAACCCACCAGCCACTCCTCGGAAGGAAGTTTGGGCAATCCTACTTCCGTAGTGATAACTGCCTCGGAAACCCAAGAAGGGGGTCGCTATGAGTCGGGGCCGACTCGAGGGCAAAATAACAACAACAACATCTTTGACTTTTTCCTTAAATACCATTGGTTCTTGGCCGTATGCTATCTCCTGAAATAGTTGAATGTCAACCAATTCTTTTTGGTACAGTGACCCTGTGAATTCCCTCCATTTTCTTTTGATGCTTCCTCCATTATTCAATATTGCCCACAGAATCCTTCAATTCCAATTTTAGCATACCTAATTTAGAGAGTTTTTCAGGCACTAAGATTTACAATGATTTTGACAAGGACTTCATTGTACTTGGATCATCAATCAACACTCAGGGAAGCAGCAGTCAATAAATCAAATGTTGTATTACATTGGGCAAATCTGATGCAAAAGACTTCTTTAAAGTGTTACAAAGCTAAGATGTCACTTTGAAGACTAAGCTGTGCCTTACCTAAGCCATGGTATTTTCAATCACCTCATATGCACGCAAAAGCTGGACAGTGGATAAGGAAGACCAAAGAAGAATTGATGCCTTTGAATTATGATGTTGGTGAAGAATATTGAATATACAATGGACTGCTAGAAGAATGAACAGATCTTCCTTGGAAGAAGTATAGCCAGACTGCTCCTTAGAAGTGAGGATGGTGAGACTTCATCTCACATACTTTGATTCAGGAGGGACTAGTTTCTGGAGAAGGACAATGTGATTGGTGAAGTACAGGGTAAGTGAATAGAGAAAGATTCTCAATGGGATGTATTAATACAGTGGCTACAACAATGGGCTCAAACATAGTAATGATTGTGAAGATGGTGCAAACCCAGGCAGGGTTTAATTCTGTTGATAGCACCTAACAACAACATAACAACAAGATTTACAAACTCACAGGGTTTGCAACTAATCAACAAAATCTACTAATAATTTAATTCTTTCTATAATTATTTTGGTTTCATCCTCTAAGAAAATGAAATTTTGTAAATATGTATCATTATTATCACCTTCTTCATACAGGGGTAAAAAGTTTTGCTCAGTACAGTTGAATGCATTCTAATAATTTACTTTTAGCTTTCCCATAAGTGTCCTCTGTTCCTCATATTTTATTCAACTGAATAAAATGTTGTATTACTTATCAAAGCTTTTCCATTCGCCTTATATTCCATTGAAACTGACAAAAAAAAAAAAAAAAAACCCTAATACCTGGGATCAGATAGAAGTGTATATAACCATTGGGAGATTTTTAGAAAATGTTGCAAAATCCTAAAATCACTTGACCCTCACTATTGATGCTGACCAGGTTTCCTTTTCAGCTATTTGTTGTTGCTAGTTGCCATCAAGTAGCTTCCAATTCATGGCAATCCCTTGTGCACAGAGTAAAACCTTTCCATAGGGTTTGCAACACAGAACATTTCAGAAACAGATAGCCAGGTCAATCTTCCAAGGTGTCTCTGGGTGGGTTCAAACCATCAATCATTCAGGTAGTAGTCAATGACTTAACCATTTATGCCATGGTCTCCTTTCAGCTATAAATTAGAAAATATTTCTTAATCCCTCTGAGCACTCTTGGCTCTCCAGCACCATTTGCTTGACTATCGCTCATTCACCTTCTTTGTCTAAACTTAGATAACACTTTACTCTAACCTTACCTGACCTCCAACATCTGGCTGGGTATCAATTTTGTATGAATTCAAAGTCACTAACATAACCATTTTCATAGCACTCTCCAAATTCTGTAAGCATGGATTACTTTTAGTCATTGTTCCTCAACGAAATATAAGCTCTTTATTCAAAAACTGAGTTTCTGTTGTAGTGGTGGTGGTGATGGTTGCATCCTCATCTCTTAAACCTATCTCCTAAAATGCTATCTCAAAAACATGTTTGTTGAATGAATTAATAAGGATGATAACAGCTAAATAAATCTTGAAGTAATTTAACAGAGACCAAACCATATTGACAACTGAAGACCACAGCTGAAGAAGCCCATGCAGATGGACTAACTTTGGAAAGAGAGGTAACTTTCAAGGCCATCTCAAATGACACTTCATTCAAAAATTTTCGCTGGTCATGCCAATTTAATAGTGTTCACACAACATAATCAGGACACCTGTAATGCTTTAGCCTTTCTTACAGCACTGAATATACGTGACTTTGTGTCCAAGTTGTGTCTTCATCTTATGGTATTAACTGGTTGGTGAATTCTATCCTCTGACTCAGCGTATTTCTCCATATTTAGTTCACTGCCACATGTATAGTAAACTAACTCACTGTCATCGAATTGGATCCGACTCATAGAGATCCCTCCTTGGGTTTCTGAGGCGGTATCATTACGGAAGTAGATTGCCCAGCCTTCCTTCCAAGGAGTGGCTGGTGGGTTTGAACCACCAGCCTTCTGGTTAGCAGACAAATGTCTTAAGCACTATGTTACCAGAGCTCCTAAATGTATAGTAGGGCAGAATATGTATTGAATTAAAGTACACATTGAATTAAATTTAATATACAGCACAATTTTACACCTGAACATATAATTTAATTTTACATCTTCCAAAATTGTCCTATATGTCAATATTTTTAATCCTGTCTTAAGATCTCCCTGCCTAGTCTGTCTCCCATTTCAAA
>NW_006921619.1:14137441-14157199 GCF_000298275.1 Orycteropus afer afer | reverse complement strand
CAAGATTATTTTCTGTGTCTGTGTTAATTGGTTTCCCTTTTCTTTGTTGAAGAGGGTCTGTGCAATCCTTCTGCCTAGTCCGCCATCTTGCCCCGCCTCTCCATTTCAAATTCTTGTTAGGAACATCAATGGAAGATAATTCAAAGAGCAAGAAGTAGACAATTTCTTTTGGAAATTGATAATAGCAACCCCTGCCCAAGCTACATCACAAGATTGTGTGAAACTCAAATTGGATGTTATTTATTTTTACACTTGTGCAGTTGTTAAACATATGGCTGCTAACCAGAAGGTCAGTGGTTGGAACCACCAGCAGTTCTATGGGAGGAAGATGAGGCAATCTACTTCTGTGAAGATTTGCAGCCTTGGAAACCCAGTGAGGGTCACTGTGAGTCAGAATCTACTTCATGGCAGTGGGTTTGGTTTCGGTTTTGTGTAATGTAGGGCAGTTTTGTAACCATAAATTATCTTTATTATATACCACCTAGAAGCAGGGTGACTGTTACTCTTGGAGGAAGAGACCAGCCACTTCCCACTTTGACAATGTCATTCCTCAACATCAATCAATCCGTTCCTTGATGTATCTCCCTGGGACTAAGGTTGGGTAAAAGATTAATTCATATCAAATACCATCTTGTTATTTTCAATCCCATCTCAGATTATAACCATTCACATCATCTAATATATGGGCAAAATGAGCCCAAATATCAGTTTAAAGATACTTAAAAAATGCAACATTAAATTGTTTCGTATTTGAACGATAAGAATCTCATCCTGTTATATTCTCTCTCTCTCTCTCTCTTTTTTTTTTTTTTTTCTTCTTGCACCTCAGCTCAAGGTAAGGTTTTCATTTAGAGGGCTGAGCAGATCCTGAGTTCCTATCCTAGCCGACCTTTTCACCACTGGAATGGGAGTGATTCATTAAGTACCCTACAAATCAAATTAATCTAATCAAGCCTCTTTCATATCCTACTAGTTAAAGAAATCAGAGAGTTAGTAAATACAAAGGCTATCACATGCCCACTGGACACCTTCAAAAATATAGAAAATGCAAGCAAATCCTCAGCCCCAAGGGTAACTATCTTTGTGAAAATGATATTCCTAGGACCCAAAGTCTAAAACATACAGATACACATAGGTGTTACCTAAACCCAGGCAGATAGCCAGGGTATCAGAGTAAAGGAGAATAGAGAGAGAAGGAACAATGTCCACATCTTTTAATCTTATCAGTGTACGAGTCTCTTTGCCTAGAGGCTACAGCTTGGAATTAAACATGTGAGAATAAAATACTCCATCATTATATCTATCAAGATAAGTATATTTCCATAATTTCAGGTGGGGAAAATTTACTTGTGTATATTCTCAACTTCAGAGAACGACTTTCTTGCCTTTTTGCAAAGCTTAACAATTTGCTGTGGTCTCAATTCAGTCCTTCTTTAGTTGTTTTTGTTTTTGCCTTTTCCATCCAGTAGTGGACATACTATTATTTGAGCCTGTATTCCTGACGTTCTAGTACAAAAGAGCCTCCACAAGTAAAAGTAGGTATGCCTAGCACATGGTCATTGTATCTGGAGTCCTAATTTTGGGAGGCCTGTTTGCTGTAGCTAGTGTTATATACATTTACTAATATAAGGAATCTACCATAGTGAAAGTTGTGAAATTAGGAGTTCTGAGTCTACAAACTGCATTTATATTTATATAAATCTTGCCTATCTCACCTCTTAGCATTGAATATTAACATTTAGAACATATTGTTCTGTCAGATCAACATTTATATCAAGTCTGGACACCATCTTTTGTTAACTTATGCCATTTTCCTTTAGTTTGTCTCTGTATTGGACACAGTAAATGTGGTCTTTCTGATCCAATGGGCTCTACTTGTCTCCTAGACACTTGGCCACTTGCTCATGGAGAGTTCTGGATTCTATTTTCATTCTCAACACCTCCTCATCTGCTTAGCATGGTCTCTTTTCAGCCTGCTATGCCCTGAGTCAGAGCAGCTTAGCAGCCAGACTGGAACTTGAGAAACCCACAAAGATTCTTCCCACCACTTCTGGACCTTGATGAAGTGCTAGGTCACCAGGGATGGGATCTGGCTTCCCCAGTAGCTACTTCTTTAAAGAATCCAGCTGATGCAACCTAGAAATGAAAGGAAGTAAACACCCTATAATGGGAAATTTGACTACTAAGTGATAGGTGGTAGGAAGGAGGTGGCAAGTAAATTCTTCTTCCCTTCTTTTTCCAGAGATGAACCTCATGATTGAGCAACCCACTTTTGTTTTTTATGAACATATGGCAGCTCTGTAATATACTATCTTTCATTTGCTTACCTTCTTTTCCTGTTCACCTCACTTTTTTTTTTTCCTGTCTTAAGATTGTAATTTCCAAAAGCTTCTTAAAGAAAGGCTGCTGAAATTGGAGAAAGGGTGATTTCTATAAAGGAAAGTTTGAGATCTTGGAGGACAGGAAAATTGATATAAAAGAAAAAAGAAGATACAGCCAAGAATAACTTCTATTTAAGATGGATTTTACACAGAGATGTTTTAGACCTTTGTAGATTAAAATAGGTTATCCAGAACCCAAGGAGTTCCAGAGGAAGAAAGGGCTGATTGTAACAGCTAGTCCCTCTACAATTCTCTCCTTAGTTGTGGAACTGAATGCATTTCCAAAATCAATAAAGAGAAACAGAGTTTAGGCTGATCTAATGCCAATGGTTAGCACCCAATGCAACTTAGAGAACATGTTTTATCCACTATAACTTTGTGTAACTTAGTTTGAGCCTCAGCATCACAATATACAGAGAAAAAAATGCAGTTATCAAAGATTTCATATTACTTGGATCCACAGCCAACACCAATGGAAGCAGCAGTTAAGAAAGCAGACGTCATATTGCACTGGACAGATCTACTTCACAAGACATCTTTAAAGTACTGAAGAGCAAAGATGTGTCTTCGAAGAGTAAGGTGCACCTAACTCAAGCCATGGTATTTTCAACCACCACAAATGCATGTGAAAGCTGGGAAATGAATAAGGAAGACCAAAAAAGAGTTGATGCTTTGAGTTGCAGTGTTGTCAAAGAATGTTAAAAGTACCATGGACTGCAAGAAGAACTAACAAATTTGTCCTGGACGAAGAGCAGCCAGAATGCTCCTTGGAAATAAGAATGGCCAGACTTCATCTCACTACTTTGGTCATTGTGGTTAGGTTTGTGTGTCAAATTGGCTAGGCCTGGTTGAGTGGCTGGGCAGCTGGATGTAGTATTCCCCATGATGAGACTGGTAATCAACTCCATGGTGGAATCTACTGTGAGCAACTGAGTAGCTGCCTTAGGGATGTGGTCTGCTTCTTGTATATAAGGAGAAGCCTTGGGAAATGGTCTCCAGCTTATGGCATGTTTGAACATGCTTGAGCATGTAGTTGTTCAGTGGCCTGCCATGCTCTGCTGATTCTGGGGCTTTCAATGTACTTGAAGTAATGGACTACCATATGATTTGGTAACATCAGGACTGTGCCATTTTATTTGTTGACTTGGGCTTATAAGCCTCAGCAGCCAGTAGTTGCCTGAGTGAAGAGATTCCTCTGGCTTCAGTGGGCCAGGAGAAAGAGGCAGAACTGACCCAAGATCAAGGGGCTTTCACCCAGCCCCTAGACCCTGGCACCTTGAACTGTGACTTACAGCCTCCAAACTGTAAGAGAATAAATTCTTGTTCAAGCTATCTCATTTGTAGCATATATTCTTGTCAGAGTGGCACTAGCTAACAAGAACAGTCATACTGTCAGAAGGGACTGTTCCCTGGAGAAGGAGATCATGCTTGGTAAAGTGGACCAAACCAAACTCATTGTCCTAGAGTCATTTCTAACTCTTAGCAACCAACCCCTCTTTGGGTTTCTGAGGTGGTATCTTTATAGCAGTAGATTGCCCAGTCTTCCTTCTATGGAGTGGTTGGTGGGTTTGAACCACCAGCCTTCTAATAGCAGTCAAATGCCTTAGGCACTACACCACCAGAATGCCTAGGTACAGTGAAGGGTCAACAAAAAAAAAAGGAAGACCCTCAACAAAATGGATTGGCACAGTAACTGCAACAGTGCGCTCAGGTGTAGTGAATACTGTGAGGTTGGCACACAACCAGGTTTTATTCTGTTGTACAAAGGGTTTCTATGAGTCAGAGCTGACTCAATGGCACCTAACAACAACAACGTTTTAAGCTTTTGCAATTTTAAATTTCAAACCTACAATCCTAGCAGAAAGCACAGTATAGGAAGCCATGTGTCAAATACCAATACTTTAAAGGCCTTTATAATGAAGCACAGTTATGTGGGTTAATCTATGCCTGCTTTGGTTCAAGGTAAGATATAGCGATCTGTACAGTCAAATAAGGGATATCATTGCTGATGTCAGATAGGTCTTGTGTGAAAACAGAGCACCAGAAAGATGTTTACCTGTGTTTTATTGACTATGCAAAGGCAGTCAACTATGTGGATCATAACGAACTTCAGATAACATTGTGAAGAATAGCAGTTCCAGAACACTTATATTGTGCTCATGCGAAACCTGTACATAGACCAAGAGGCAGTTGTTCAAATAGAACAAAGGAGTATGGAATAAAACAAAGGAGGAAAGGTGTGCCTCAGCATTGTATCCTTTCATCATATTTATTCAATCAGTATGTTGAGCAAATAATCTGAGAAACTAGATTATGTGAAGAGGAGCACAACATCAGGAATGGAGGAATCCATATTAACAACCTGCAGATGACACAACCTTGCTTGCTGAATGTGCAGAAGATTTGAAGTACTTACTGATGAAGATCCAAGACTTCAGTATGAAGTACACCTCAACATAAAGAAAACAAAAATCCTCATAACTAGGGCCAATAAACAGCATCATAATAAATACAGAAAATATTGAAGTTGTTAACGATTTCATTTTACTTGGATCCACAATCAATACCCAGGGCAGTAGCAGTCTAGAAATCAAATGACATACTGCATTGGGCAAATCTGCTGCAAGAGACCTCTTTAGAAGCGTTAGAAAGCAATGCTGTTACTCTGAGTACTAAGATGTGCCTGATCCAAGCCATGGTATTTTCAATCATCTCACATGCATGTGAAAGCTGGACAATGAATAGGAAAGATCAAAGTAGAATTGATGCCTTTGAATTACGGTGGTGGCAAAGAATATTGAATATACCATGGACTGCCAGAAGAATGAACAAATTTGTCTTGAAAGAAGTGAAATCTGAATGTTCCCTAGAAGTGAGGATGGGAAGACTTTTTCTCACATATTTTAGACATGTTATCAAGAGGGACCAGTCCCTGGAGAAGGATATCAAGTTTGGTAAAGAAGCACTCAAATTCACTCACTGCCATAGAGTCAGATCCGACTCATAGTGACCCGTCCTTGGGTTTGCAAGGTGGTATCAGAAGGAAGATCCTCAACAAGATAGATTGACACAGTGGCTACAACCATGAGCTCAAACATAGCAATGACTGTGTGGGTAATGCAGGACTGTTCCATTGCATATAGGGTCACTATGAGTCAGAACCAACTCAATGGCACATAAAAGCAACAACAGTCAAAATCCAGCTGCATGGACAAACGTAAGCCACTGCCAATCATGTAGGTGAAATATTCAATAAAGCTTGGCTTACTAATGTACTAAAGCCTATACCTCTTACTCTAGCTTCTCCAGAATGTTCAATTTCTTCTGGATTTTAGCCTTCAAATATCAGTTCTTGACAATATTTCTCAAGGTTCCCATGCATCTGTATGTTTGTTTGTGGTGGAGGCAATACATAACACTAATCTCTTCTCTCAAATTCTGATCCAAAGAAGAAATAATTCAGAAGGCAGAAAAGATCAAAATAGTATTGGTGTTTTGTGTGTTTGTTTTACATAGAGCATTGTTTATTCTTCCTCCTGACTTTTATTCTCCACTCTCTGGATTGAATATACTCATCCTATCTTAAGCAAACCTGGACAATACAATTACAAGTTCCTACCAGGCAGAGAACAATTATGCATTGGGATCAAGTTTCTTTAGGAGGGAATGAGGTGAAACAAGGACAAAAACTCTCTTCCCTTTACGGTAGGAGAATAAGGAAAATAAGAATGGTCTCCTTACATCTTCTATAAGCCACAACTATTGTTTAGCTCAAGGGCCTTTAGTACTTAAAATGTTCTGTGAACTTTACAGTCTCCCAAGTTTGAACTGAGGAAGCCAATCAACAATCTGTTTGTCCTTCATGTACCCCAAACCTATCTAGAGTTTCTGTCAACCACCTTTCTGGGCTGAGTGCCAGAATTCAAAGCTTAGACAAAGTGGAAAATCAGATATCAGTCTCCTTCTCAGTAACATATGCCAAGTCAAAGTCTAACATTGGTACCACCAGTCCTCTTCTCCTTACAGCTGGTCAAACACTTATTTGGAGGAAATCATTAAAAAGGCACTTATGCTCTGTGTCATTCATGAAATAAAGTCAATGATTTGAGTCCTCCAGACATTGGCTTTAGTTATTAAAAGAGATTTGGAATTAAAACACACATACACTTTATTTTCTCAAACTAATGTTTTTGTCTTTGGCTTTTGAGTGCTTATTTTGGAACTTAAAAGTCAGGAATTGGACCCTTTGTTCTCTCTATACCATCCTTACTTCTGGGTGACATTTATGAAAAGTTACATCTAATGTCTGAATGGTTGGGAAAACATTGGAAAACATAAGGGAGATAAAAACATTTCCCACTTTAATATCTTCAAATATTGTATTGCTGATTGTAGAAACAAGACTAGAAATCTCTAACTGATGAAATTTATGAATTATTTTTATTACATTTTTCTCTAACAGCCATGTATTTTCCTTAAAATCAGAAAAGAACACTAAAGCACTTTTAAAAATCAAGTGTAGTGCTATCATTCAACCAAGTTCCTAGAAAAAGAAAATGACTTAGATTTTATGAGACACTATTTTCTCACTATGAAATTGGAATAATATTGCATTTTTTCATAAACAGTACACCCAAGGAAATAACATGCATACACATATAATGCGAAGAAATGACAAAATATGTTAAAAAGCTCTAGTATACCACACCCATCAGTATACCACGCATGTTTCGTGACAGTTGCAAAAGTGAATTTTGGCCTCATTTGCCCTCATTCAATAGTCAAAACATGTTACTTTTGATTATATTTGTATAATAAAAGTATGAACTATGTTCAGGAAATCATGCATCAAGTCTGATAAAACACCAAAATCCAAACTCACTGTCATCGAGTCAGTTCAACTCATGACAACTCCTTGGGTTTCAGAGGTGGCATCTCTATGGAAGTAGATTGCCCAATCTTCCTGAGAGCAGCAGAGTTCCTTATAGCTGATCTGCATGCAGGTATGTCAGGTGGGAGATGGGCAGAGAGTCAGGCAGAGTGCTGAGCGTGGAGCTGTCACAGCTCTAACAGGGGCTGCTTCTGTAGTAGGAAGGGTTCCTTGCCCTTGCACACCCAAGTCCCATGGTGTAAGCTCCACGTGAAGCTGGGCAACAGGATGGTGCAGGCACAGATGCACACTGCCCCAGCCCTGTGAGGCCCCTGAGTGATCAAGCAAGGGATGCACACCCCTCTGCACCCATGGCTTTCAGGTAATATCCTCGTAGGCAGGAGATTCAGATGGCTTGAGCAAGGTGGCCAACCAGGTAGATGACAATGCAGAATGCGTGTAACTACAGTGCAGCAGCCTCACCAACCTGAGTGGCCTTTCTGGCCTGGAGTGCACAGATCCATGTACTTCCTGGACGGGGGCTGGCTACACTGGTGAAGGGTACTTCTGGCAGAAAAAGTGATTTCTTCCTGCATTGGAGAAAGCAGTTTGCAGAACCTGGAAGAAATCCTGCTGGTAGAGTGATTGTTGAGAAACTTGAAGTTAGGCCGGTGAGGGTCTGCAGCTGGGAACCAAACTTCTGTGTCAACAGGCAACAAGATGAACATTAGCATTAAATCCACTGGACAGAAAAAAAAAATTGAAATTGAAGTCATCAGCATGTAAAAAATATTGGTATAGTGTACTTATAAAATTAATGTTAAAGGGGTTGCATGGTATGCAAAAACTTTTAAAGTGCATGTTATTTGCATAAAAATATGGTACTCATACCTACCCCTTAGGATGTTTAAAGGCTTAAAAGAGATCACTGACCACACAAATATCCATAGATATCAATGATATCAATAGATATCAATGACACACAAATATCAATAGATATTTTGGCAGAACTTGACCTCTCTCTGTCTCTGTCTCTGTCTCTGTCTCTGTCTCTCTCTCTCTCCACTCCATACTCTTTGCATCGCCTGGCCTACAGATATTAAGATAGAAGCCTGCCAAAGTTGCCAGCCTGCCTGTCATCTGACCTACAAATTTTAGATTTGCCAGGTTCCACAATCACATGATCCAATTCACTGAAGTAAATTTATCTCTCCCTCTTTCTCTATCTCTTTCTCTCTCTGTCACTAGTTTTATTTCTCTAAAGATAGCTAGCAAAATAATTTAATAGATAATTTACAAAATATATAAATATTGCCAAAAAAGAAAGCACACAAAAAGATGGTTAATGTGTTTGTTGTTAGATGCTGTCAAGTCAGCTCAAACTCATAGTGACCCTATATACAACAGCAGAAACAGAATAGAATACTGCCCAGTCTTGCACCACCCTCAAAATCCTTGCTATGCTTGAGCCAACCATTGAGGCCACTGCATCAATCCATTTCATTGGGGGTCTTCCCCTTCTTTGCTGACCCTCTACTTTACCAAGCATGATATCCTTCTCCAGGGAATGGTCCCTTCTGACAAAATGACCAAATTAGGTAAGATGAAGTCTGGACTTTCTTGTTTCCATGAAGCATTCTGGTTGTACTTCTTCCAGGACAGATTTGTTCATTCTTTTGGCAGTCCATGGTATTTTCAGTATTTTTCGCCAACACCACAACACAAAAGCACCAACCCTTCTTCCATCTTCTTTGTTCATTGTCCAGTTCCCATATGCATATGAGGCAATTGAAAGTACTATGGCTTGGGTTAGGTGCATCCTAGTCTTCAAGGAGAGATCTTGCTCTTCAGCACTTTAAAAGAGGTCTTTTGCAGCAGATTTGCCCAATGCAATATGACATCTGAATTCTTGATTGCTGCTTCCATTGGTGGATCAAAGTGAAATGAAATCACTGACAAATTCAATCTTTTCTCCATTTGTCATGATGTTGCTTATTGGTCCAGTTGTGAAGACTTTTGTTTACTTTATGTTGAAGTATAATCCATAATGAAAACTGTAGTCTTTGATCTTCATCAGTAAGTGCTTCAAATCATCTGCACTTTGAGCAAGCAAATTTGTATCATCTGCATTAACACAGGTTGTTAATGGTTCTTCCTCCAATTCTGATGCCTTGTTCTTCTTCATATACTCCAGCTCCTCCAATTATTTGCTCAGTGTACAGGCTGAATAAGTATGGTGAAAGGATACAACCCTGATGCACACCACTCTTGATTTTAAACTATGCAGTATCCGCTTGTTCTGTTTGAACAACTGCTCTTTGTGTATGTACAGGGTCCTCATAAGAACAATTAAATGTTCTACAATTCCCATTCTTCACAATGTTACCCATAATTTATTATGATCCACATAGTCAAATGCCTTTGCATTGTCAATAAAACACATGTAGACATCTTTCTGCCATTCTTTGCTTTCAATCAAGATAGCCATGACATCAGCAATGATATTCCTCTTCTGGGAGGATCGCATCCTCTTCTGAATCCAGCTTTAATTTCTGATAGTGCCCTGTCAATATATTGCTGCAAACATTTTTTTAAAAAATTTTACTTACATATGATACTAATGATGTCGTTTGATAATTTCCACATTCTGTTGGATCATCTTTCTTTGGAATGGGCACAAATATCAATCTCCTGCAGTCAGTTAGCCAGGTAGCTATCTTCCAAACTTCCTGGCATAAATGAGTAAGAGCCTCTAGCACTGCATTCATTTGTTGCAACATCTCCACAGGTATTCCGTCAATTCCTGGAGCCTTGTTTTTCACCAATTTCTTCAGTGCAGCTTGGACTTCTTCCTTCAATGCCATTGATTCATGATCATATGTCATGTTCTGAAATAGCTGGGCATCAACCAATTCTTTTTAATACAGTGATGCTGTGTATTCCTTTCATCTTCTTTTTATTCTTCCTGCATCATTGAATATTTTGCCCATAGAATCCTTCAACATTGCTACACAATGCTTGAAGTTTTTCTTCAGTTCTTTCAGCTTAAGAAATGCCTAATGTGTTCTTCCCTTTTGGTTTTCTAATTCCAGGTCTTTGTCAATTTCATTACAATACTATATTTTGTCTTCTCCAGCCTCCTTTTGAAATCTTCTGTTCAGTTCTTCTATTTCAGTCTATCTTCCATTTGCTTTAGTTACTCTACATTCAAGAGCAAGTTTCAGAGTCTTCTTCTCACATCAATTTTGGTCTTTTCTTCCTTTCCTGTCTTTTTAATGACCACTTGATTTGTTCATGTATGATGTTCTTGATGTCATCCCAGAACTCATCTGGTCTTTGGTTATTACAGTTCAATACATCAAATCTATTCTTCAGGTGGTCTGTAAATTCAAGTGAGATACAATCAACATTGTATTTTGGCTCTTGTGGACTTGTTTTCATTGTCCTCAGCTTCAACTTGAACTTGGATATGAGCAATTGATGGTCTGTTCCACAGTCAACTCCTGGCCTTGTTTTGACTGATGATATTGAACTTCTCCATAACCTCTTTCCACAGATGCAATCCATCTGATTTCTGTGTATTCTGTCTGGCAAGGTCATCATTGATAGCAACCATTTATGTTGTTGAAAAAAGGTATTTGCAATGAATAAGTCATTGGTCTTGCAAAATTCTGTCATGCCATCTCCAGCATCATTTCTATCACCAAGGCCATATTTTTCAACTACCAATGCTTCTTCTTTGTTTCCAACTTTTGCATTCCAATCACGAGTAGTAATTAATGCATCTTGGTTGTATGTTTGGTTAATTTCAGACTGCTGAAGTTGGTAAAAATCTTCAATTTCTTCATCGCTTTAATGGTTGGTGTGTAAATTTGAATAATAATAGTATTAACTGGACTTCCTTATAGACTGTGGATATTATCCTATCATTGACAGCATTGTACTTCAGGATAGATTTGCAACATTCTTTGTGACAATGTATGCCACACCATTGCTCTTCAATTTGTCATTCCCAGCATAGTAGATCATATTATTGTCTCATTCAAAATGATGAAAACAAGTCCATTTCAGCTCACTAATGCCTAGGATATTGATCTTTATGTGTTTCATTTCCTTTTTGACAACTTCCAATTTTCCCAGATTCATACTTCATACTTTCCATGTCCCAATTATTAATGGATGGCGATAGCTCTTTCTTCCTGTTTTGAGTCACACCCCATCAGCAAATGAAGGTCCCAAAAGCTTTACTCCATCCACTCATGAAAGTTGACTCCACTTTGGGGAGACAGCTCTTCCCCAGTCATATTTTAAGTGCTTTACAACCTGAGGGACTCATATTCAGGCACTGTATCAAACAATGTTTCATGGCTATTCATAAATTTTCCCTGCAATATATCTGGTGGCATAGTGCCTAAGGCATTTGACTGCTAACCAGAAGGCTGGCTATTCAAACCCACCAGCCACTGCTTGGAAGGAACACTGGGCAATCTACTTCTATAGTGATACTGCCTCAGAAACCCAAGGAGGGGTCACTATGAGTTGGATCTGACTTGTCATCAGTGAGTTTGGTTTTCTTGGTTTGAATATATCAGACAGAGTTTCACTGCTGTTCATAAGGTTTTCAGTGGATAATTTTATTCAAGTGGATGGCCCCATCCTTCTTCCCAGTCTGTCTTTGTTTGGAAGCTCTGCTAAAACTTGTCTACCATGGGTGACCCTGCTGGTATTTGAAATATCAGTAGCATAGCTTCCAGCCTCACAGCAACATGCAAGCTACCACAGTACAAAAAACTGACAGACAAGTGCTTTTATATCTTTATCATTAGAAAAATAAGGGTTGAAACACAATGAGATCTCACTACACACTTATTAGGAAAAGAAAGTAAAACTGAGGACACTAACGGATACTGATGCTTGATAGCAAGCATGTAGAGCAATTGCAATTTCTCATACATTACTAATGACAATGAAAAATGTTACAATCATTTTGGAAATCAATTTGTCAATGTTTATAAAATTAAACATACACCACACAATGCAGCAATCCTACTCCTAGGTGAAAAGAAACCCAAATGAGACAAAAACCTATGTTCATACAAGAATTCTCTGGGTGGTACAAATATTTATTGTCCTTGACTGCTAACTGAAAAGTTGTTGGTTCAAGTACAACCAGAGGTACCTCAGAATAAGGCCTGGCTATCTCTTTCTGAAAAATCAGCCATTGAAAACCCTATCAAGCTCAGGGTTCTACCCCTCCACTCATGAGTTCACCTCGAGTCAGCAACTGGACTGTAAAGTTCACACATTATAGCAACTTTATTTGTAAATGTGGTACATACATACATACAATGGAATACTACCCAGTAATAAAAAGGAATGATACTTGCAACAACATTGATGAATTTCAAATGCATCATTCTAAGTCAAAGAATGTAGACACAAAAGACTCATAGTGTATGATTCAATTTATCTGAAATTGTTACAAAAGCAAAAGTCTAGGGACAAAAACAGATGAATGGTTGCCAGGGGCTAGAAGGGGTGAGAAAATTCCACTAGAATGGAGTACTGGGGAATTTGGGGCAGTGAGGATAGTGTTCTATATCTTGATTGTGATGGTGATTGTAAGACTAAACATGACTCAAACTTCACAGAGCTGTGTACTAAAAGAGTGAGTCTTACTGTATGTAAATTTTACCTTAATTTTTTTAAAGTAATCTCTTTTGTTCGTCCTCCCCACACTTGCTCAATTAAGGTGCAAAGGCAATTCAATAGAAAAGGGCAGTCTTTTCAAAATACTTTAGAGCGATTGGACATTTATAAGCAAAAAGAAAAGAAAAGAATTTTGATTCACAGTTCTTTGACTGTACAGCAAGTATGACTCTCAGTCCACTCAGGTATAATGCTACAAGCATTCATTTTCCATAATTCAATGTAATTATTTTATCCTAAGTTCCTATTCAGGTGGATTAGTGGATGAATTTATCTTCAATTTTTCCTAACAATTATTCCCTTATTCCTGCTTCTCCCAAGTTTATGTCAGAGTTGTGATTCTACATAGAGTAGCAAGCCTAGGTTACAGTGGGAGAGTATAGGTTACAGTCAGATCCAGTCATAGTTCCACTTAAGTTGCTGCATTCATTGGCCCAATTTGCACTGCTCATTATATCTGGTAATCATCCATTGTTTCCACTCTCAAGGAAGGGAAGTTTTTCTTCCTTTGAAATCAATGCTACGTATCAATTTTCATATTGTATTCAATACACCAAGCAGCAATTTCCTCTTTAGGATCTTGCTTTAAGCCCTTCAGTACTGCTATGAAGCAGGGGGAAGCATCGGCTCTCTGGACCACAAACTTCCCTAGGCTGTCTCCATTCAACACATACACACACACACACACACACACCACATTACCCAAAGAAATGCTCTTATCTCTGTTCTGCTTATTTCTCCCCAAAATAATTTGTATATACTCTTAAAATACCAACCTTGTACCTTCTCCTCTAAAGTCTCTAACTTTCCCTAAGGGCTTAGGCTTTTCCATGACAAATGTCAGAAAGACAAGCGGGCTATTTCTGAATTTAGCCCTTTCACTGCCTCCCCAGAGGTAAGCAAGCACGGAGTTACCTGCAGGGGTGCAGGGAGAGGTAAGGGAGACAGAAACACTGGGAGGAAAAAAAAAAGATTGACATCATAAAATATTACTCCACTTTACGTGGATAAAAAATGTCTAAATGTGTAACTTTATTGTACTTTCCTTTACAGGAAGGTGGAATACTTGAGGAAACTACACCATTTCCCAAGGTACCATTCATGTTGGCTTTTGATTTGACATTGTTGAAATTATGCTATGAAATTATGCTATTTTCCAGAATGCAGAAACAGAAAGAATTTTTAGTATAATGAATAATGTGTGAACCAACAAGTGAAAAAGAATATGCATAATATCCTACTAAGAAAACTTGTGGGTCTATCAGCATTCTGTACAGTTGTTCTGAAGCAAAAAGAAAAACAGATTCTGAAAAATAAAATTTCTGAAAACTGTACTGCCAAGTGTGAAGTGAAAAATAATCAGTGAGAAAGTATAATTAATTCATATATTATAAAGTTTCCTTTTTTAATCCTCCCCAAAAGAAACCATGTACTTTTGAGGAGGACAGTGAGATACCTAGCTCACTTACAACATTCTCTTTCTAGCAAGTAGCTAGCCAGGAATCTCCATGTTCTGTGAGCTACGGTCAGGTTGCCCCTGCAGCCAGCCCCAAATGAAGTCAACCTACCATGCCACTAAGCAGTCTAAACAATCACAGACTGGCTCCAATTACAGAGTGCACGCTCCACATGTCCGGGGTTCAAGGAACCCTGGGCAAAGTGTTCGGACATAAATGAGGCACCATAGTCACAAGCCAGCAACCTTCTGCTGGATTAGAGGGGCCACACTTACTCAGGTAAGCAACCAACCTGGTTTACCCTTCCAAAAGAAACAAACCAAACTCACTACCATAGAGTCCTATCTGATTCATAGCGACCCCTCCTTGTGTTTCGAGGTGGTATTGCTACAAAAGTAGATGGCCCAATCTTCCACTGAGGCACCAGAGCTCCTTAAGGAATACCCAGGACTACCTAAGAGGAAAGAATTGATATACCTGACAGCTGAAACCCTGATTTGGTCTTTTAGTCTCCAGAACTGGAAAAATAAATTCTCCTTCTTCAAAGCCACCAACTTGTGGTATTTCTGTTACAATAGCACTAGGACACTAAGACAGAGGGCATGCTTCAGAAGTATTCAAAGCTGATTAGACTGAACAGTCTATAAAACTCTTGGCATCATGAGATCTTTCATTGTATACAGTTCCGTTTCTAATGGGATATGATAAAAGATCCAACATTACGAGAAACTTACCTTTCTTAATGCGTCAAACCCTGGCTGGTTCCATGTAGAAATGAAAATGATTAATTTATATTCAAGAATTATATATCCTTCGGGACAAGTCAGAGGGGGTTGTAAATTAGGGAACATGTTTAAAAAGTATGTACTAATTCAGTAAAAATTTGTGTAGTAAGTGAGGTAACAATTTTTCATTTAAAGTAAGCTTGTTCTAGATACCCTTGCTGGGATTCTATGGTTTTCTGAAAGTAGGAGAATGAACAACAGATCTCACCAATTTTGAAATAATGAACGATCAGTTTGGCTCTGAGTGGTAGGAAAGGGAAGGGGAATGTGTGAAATTTCTATGATAATGATGTTGTAGTGCTTTAAGTCTGTATGTTATTGCAAAGGTAATGTCAAAGAAGGTGAGGTAAGTCAATAGAAAAAATGTATAATTTGTTACTCAGTGATGAAACAAATGGTATATTTGAGAGAAGTCTTAATTTTTTAAGCTATTGGATATAAAAAAATCTATTTTAGTCAAATTTCCCATGATAAAAAATATATTAAATGTGTCCAGATGAAGAAGTTATTTCCTCCCTTTAACTAATAGATATTATATACAGTGTATCTGAAGTCCTGAAAACCTGAAGGAATTGGTATTAAATCAGTGTGATCTTTCTTTCCTATTCCTGTCCACGTTAGGTCACATGAGGAAATCAAGTCACAAAGTCAGAAAGTTGAGTTTTACCTAGATCTTCTCTTTTGCAGGATAAAAAGACATCACGTTATATGCATTTAAATTACTTCTAAAAAAAAAAAAAAAGAACTCTTCATTTTTTTTAAAAAAAAAATTACAAACAGGAAGAGTACTAGACTAAGAGTTAGTCTCATCTCTAATTGTAGTTCTACTTGTCACCTGCTATGTGAGCTTACATTATTCCCTTCTCTTTTCTGGACCTCAATTTCATCAGATGGAAAGTCGGGACAAAAATTACAATATAGTGAATTGCTTTTATATGACCTTTCTCACCATAATCTCTAAACTCCTACAAAATCATTGGTTGGAACCATGCATGCAAAAGCTGGACAACAAATAAGGAAGACCAAAGAAGAAGTGATGTCCTTGAATTATGATGTTGGTAAAGAATATTGAATATGTCATGGACTGCGAGAAGAACGAATGCATTTGTCGCGTAAGAAGTACAATCATAATTCTCCTAGGAAGCAAGGATGGTAAGATTTCATCTCTCATCCTTTGGTCATGTTATCCAGAGGAACCAGGCCCTGGAAAAACTCTCATGCTTGGTAAAGAGGAGGGTCAGCCAAAAAAAAGATGCTAGATTGACACAGTGGCTGCAGTGATGGACTCAAATGTAACAACACTTGTGAGGATGGTGTTGTTGTTGTTGTTGTTGTTATGTGCCGTCAAGTCAGACCTGACTCATAGTGACCTCTCCTTGGGTTGCCAAGGCAGTATCACTACAAAAGTAGATTGCCCCATCTTCCTTCCGAGGAGTGGCTGGTGAGGATGGTATAGGACTGGAAAATATTTCATTTTATTATTCATAGGGTAACTATGAGTCAGAATCAGCTTGACAGCACCTAACAACAACAACATTGGCAAATAGTGTATAAAATGCTTGCAGGAATTAGACCTCAACTATGCAAATAAGGTGCCTAGGGGGTACCAAGGGGATTGCTAAGTTTTGGCATCCTGCTAGGCTTAAAAGAGCCAATCCCACAAAAGTTGAGGGGGAACATCACTACCATCATGAAGAAGAGCCAGGAGCAAAGCACATCCTTTGGACCCGGGATCCTTGTGCTACGAACCTTGTAGACCCAAGAAAGAAAGATAGCTATAACACTGGAGACAGATAATGCAAGATGGCCTGAGAGGTAAGGATCAGGAAACCAGCACAAGATGGCTGCAGTAGGTTTTCTAGCCCATGGAACAAAGTGCCTGCAAGGGACTCATCAACTCAAGGAGTAAGAGAACTGAGTGCTTTCAGGCATGAGGTTTCCTGGTGGAATGAAGTGCCTCTGGGCACTGATCAGTAGAGTTAAAGAGCTATAACATACCCAAAAAGAGCAGAGGCCAGGCCCAAGCAGGGCCCGGTGGCAGTAGGCCTGATCAGGGCCCAACAGCAGAGGCTTTTCTGCAGGCACAGCCAGAAAGACTCTGTCTTAATTGAAGAACTAACTGTATTCTGTTCCTGTTACTTCAAAGTTGATCCTGATCCTTAACTGTAATTTGATACTTCCCCAATATACCCCATGATCATGAATATGATCTGTATGTTCTGTGGCTGTTGCAACAAATTATCAAACCCAGCAGAGAAGTAGACTACCATGAGAGGACAGTTGATGTCAAAATAGGTATATATAAAAAAAAGACCTCCATGCACGGGAATTAGCTTTGCACTAATAGTAATGTTAACTCTCTCTCCTCTTCTTAAAATTAATGATGCTGTTGTTAGGTGCCATCAAGTCATCTCCAACTCATAAGGACATTTTGTACAGCAGAAGGAAACACTTCCCAGACCTATGCTATCCTTATAGTCCTTGCTGTACCTGAGCCCATCGTTGCAGCCTCTGTGTCAATCCATCTTGCTGAGGGCCTTCTCCTTTTTCATTGACCCTCCACTTTACCAAGCATGATATCCTTCTCCAGGGAATGGTTCCTTTTGACAACATGACCAAAGTAGGTGAGATGAAGTTTGGTGATTCTCGCTCCCAAGGAGCAGTCCAGCCACATTTCTTCCAGGACAGATCTGTTAGTTCTTTTAGCAGTCCATGGCACATAACAACAACAACAACAACAACATGGTATTCTCAGCATTCTTTGTCAACACCACAACTCAAAAGCATCAACTCTTCTTCAGTCTTCCTTATTCATTGTCCAGCTCTCATATGCATAAGAAAACCAAAACCAAACCAATCTCACTGCCATCAAGTCAAACCCAACTCATAGCAACCCCTTCTTGGGTTTCTGAGGCAGTATCTCTACAGAAGTAGATTGCCTAACTTTCCTTCTGAGGCATGGCAATTGAAAATACCATGACTTGGCTTAGTTGCACCTTAGTCTTAAAGGAGATATCTTTCCTCTTCAGTACTTGAAAGAGGATTTTGCAGCAGACTTGCCCAATGCAATACATTGTCTGATGTCTTGACTGCTGCTTCCATTGGTGTTGATTGTAGAACCAAGTAATATGAAGTCTTTGACACCTTCAAGCTTTTTTCCATTTATCATGATGCTGTTTATTGGTCCAGTTGTGTGGATTTGTGTTTTCTTTTTATCGAGGTGTAATCCCTACTGCAGACTGTAGTTTTCGATCTTCATCAGTAAGTGCATTATCTTCACTTTCAGCAAGCAAAGTTGTGTCATCTGCATATCGCAGGTTGTTAATGAGTCTTCATCCAATCTTGTTGCCACATTCTTTTCATATAATATGGCTTCTCAGATTATTTGCTCAACATGCAGATTGAATGAGTATCATAAAAAGATACAACCTTGACATACTCCCTTCTTGATTTTAAACCATGCAGTATCCCCTTGTTCTATTCAAACAACAGCCTCCTGTTCTAAGTACAGGTTCTTCATGAGTACAGTTAAATGTTCTGGAATTCCCATAATTTGTTATGATACCCACAGTCTAATGCTTTTGCATAGTCAATAAAACATTAAGTAAACATCTTTCTGGTATTCTTTGCTTTCAGCCAAGATCCATCTGCCATTAGTAATGACATCCCTCATTCCACATCCTCTTCTGAATCCAACTCGCATTTCTGGAAATTCTCTGTCAATAAACTGCTACAGCCATTTTTGAATTATGTTCAGTAGGATTTTACTTGCATGTGATATTAATGATATTGCTTGGTGATTTCTACATTCTGTGGGATCACTTTTCTTTGGAATGGGTACAAATACGGATCTCTTCCAGTGAGTTGGCGCCGTAGCTGTCTTCCAAATCTCTTGGCATAGCCAAGTGAATGTCTCCAGTGCAGCATCCATTTGTTGAAACATCTCAATGGGTATTCTATCAATTCTTGGAGTCTTGTTTTTCGTCAATTCCTTTTGTGCAGCCTCAACTTCTTCCCTCAGTGCCATTCGTTCTTAATCATATGCCACCTCCTGAAATGGATGAACATCGACCAGTTCTTTTTGGTACAGTGACTGTGTATTCTTTCCATCTTTTTTGATGTTTCGTCCATCGTTCAATATTTTGCCCACAAAAATCTTTTGATATTGTGGCTTGAGGCTTGAATTTTTTCTTCAGCTCTTTCACCTTGAGAAATGCTGAGTGTGTTCTTCTTTTTGGGTTTCCTAACTCCAGGTCTTTGCACATTTCATTATTATAATTGGATTTGTCTTCTCAAGCTGCTCTTTGAAATCTTCTGTTCAGCTCTTTATCTTGTCAATTCTTCCATTGGCTTTAGCTACTGTCCTTTCAAGGGTAAGTTTCAGAGTCTCTTCTGACAATCATTTTGGTCTTTTCTTCTTTTTCTGTCTTTTTAATGACTTCTTGCTTTCTTTGTGTATGATGTTCGTGATGCCATCCCACAATTCCTCTGGTTTTTGGTCATTGGTGTTCAATGTATTAAATCTATTCTTTAGATGGTCTCTAAATTCAGGAGGG
>NW_006921619.1:14115035-14136786 GCF_000298275.1 Orycteropus afer afer | reverse complement strand
CCACTGAAGCTAGAGGCTTTTCTTCACTTAGGCAGCTACTGGCTGCTGAGGCTAACAAGCCCAAGGTTGACAAATAACATGGCACAGTCCTGATGTTACCAAACCACACAGCAGACTAGTAAGTCAAGACCATTGTAAGTCCCAAGTCGGCAGAGCATGACAGGCTGCTGAACAACAACATGGCTACATGCAGAGTCCAAACTAGAGACCATTCCCAAGGCTTCTCCTTACATACAGGAAACAAACCACATCCCAAAGACAGCTACTCAGCTGCTTGTGGTAGATCCCACCATGGAGTTGATTGCCAGCCTCATCATGGTGAATAACTACCACCAGCTACCCAGTCATTCGACCAGGCCCAGCCAAGTTGACACACAACCATAACTACCACAGCAGTATTAACTGGTCTTCCTTGTAGGTGTATGGATATTATCCTATCACTGACAGGCTTGTACTTCAGGATCATGAAACATCCTTTGTGATGATGAATGTGACACCATTCCTCTTCAATTTGTCATTCTCAGCATAATAGATCATATGGTTGTCTGACTCAAAATGGCCAAAACTAGTCCATTTCAGCTCACTAATTCCTAGATATCTATCTTTATGTGTTCCATTTCATTTTTGACAACTCCAGTTTTCCAAGGTTCATACTTCATACATTCTATGTTCTGATTATTAATGGATGTTTGCAAGTGTTTCTTCTCATTTTGATCCTCCACATCACATTGGAGGTCCGAAAAGCTTAACTCCATTCGTAACATTAAGGGTGGCTCTACTCTGAGGGGGCAGCTCCTCCCCAATTATATTTTGAGTACCTTCCGACCTGAGGGGCTCATCTTCTGGCATATCAGACAATGTTTCAGGGCTATTCATAAAGTTTTCCAGTAATATATCAAACATTATTTCATTGATCTTCATAAGGTTTTCATTGGACAATTCTTTGAGAAGTGGATGGCCTTCTTCCAAGTCTGTCTTAGTCTGGAAGCTCCACTGAAACGTGTCCACCATGGGTAACCTTGCTGGCATTTGTAACACTGGTGGCATAGACTCCAGCCTCATAGCAACATGCAAGCCACCACAATATAACAAACTGACAGACAACTTCTTCTCTCTTACTTGTTCCAAACTTCTCCTCTCATGTCCTGACCTCCCTTAAAGCTCCTACAAAACCGCTGTGCCTGACTCAGGCTACCCTTAAAGCTGCTCCAACATCCATGCCCAGCTCATTAGGTTGTAGTAAGAGAATTTGATCCTGAAGTTTATGATAGACACATAAAAGCAATGAAGTCATATACAAATGTAAGAAGGAAACAAAAAGCCAGTATGCTAACAGATTAATTCATTTATCCAGGAAATACTGTGTGAATACCCAGTACAAACCAGGCACTCTGCCAGGCACCTGGGGTTCCACAGACAAAATTGCAACTTTTTTTGAAATGGAATAAAGCTATGTTGAATAATAATAATGGGTGGCTTGATTTTGATTGCAATTGAAGTGAGGGGAGGGGAATGAATGGGGAAGTCAAGAAAAGGCTTCTCAGAAGTTTGAAGCATGGAAAGTTAGAAGGCAAAAATCTGAGGGAAAGGGGTTATATAGAGAAATGCATGTAAAGGAAAAAGCACATGTAGAGGCCATGTAAAGGTGAAAAGAGTTTGACATTTTCAAGGCACTAAAAGAAGGCCCGGTGGCTGTTGATGGATTTTTATTATGTTACCATGGGGATGACTTCATACTGCTTTTGAGAATAGATCAGAACAATTGTGAATATTGCCACACTAATTTTAACTTAGAGTAAAATTTCTGTCTTCAACAAATGTTTCTAATCTAGAAAGTCTCCATGTCCAAAGCAAATACCCAGTCCTCATATATTTAGTAATTAATATGCCTAAAGGACATTTTGGACATCTCCTATTCTGTAGTCTTCAAAGAGAAAGTCAGCTTGTTAAAATTAAGAATTTTAAAAAATTAAGTTAATAGATCAGCATCTATCCTGAAAAAGCTTTAATTGACCATAAAAACCTGTCATGTGAGTAGCAGTTGTTGCTCCTGAGGCTCCTGGGATTGGAAGAGAGAAAACAGTGGAGATGCAATCTTGACCACACAGAACAATTCAAGCTGTCTTATGACAAGGAGGGAACATAGACTCTCTTTAATGGACACTGGGGCTCTTGCAGTTAAAATTTGCAAGAGGGCAAAATATTCCTCAATATGTGAGAAAGAACTGGATAATTCTCACCTGATACTTTGATCATCACTGTGTAGTAACAGATACGGTTCACTGATAAGAGTGATAGGAACCATAGCATAGTGTTTGAGTCTCTTGTTGTTAGGTGCCATTGAGTCAGTTCCAACTCATAGCTACCCTATGTACTACAAAATGAAATACTGCCCCATCTTGCACAATCCTCACAATTATTGCTATACTAGAGCCCATTGGTGCAGCCACTGTGTCAATCTATCTTGCTGAGGGTCCTCCTCTTTTTAACTGACCTTCTACTTTCTAAACATGATATCCTTCTCCAGGGACTGGTCCCTCCTGATAACATGACCAAAGTACGTGAGACTAAATCTCACCATCCTTGCTTCTAAGGAGCATATTGACTATACTTCTTCCAAGACAGATTTGTCTATTCTTCTGGTAGTCCGCTGTATAGTCAATATTCTTCAACACTATAATACAAAGGCATCGATTCTTTTTAAGTCTTCTTTATTTGTTGTCCAGCTTTCTATGCATATGAGATCGAAAATACCACAGCTTAGGTCAGGAACACCTTACTTTCACACTCAAAGTGGAATCATTGATTTTTAACACTTTAAAGAGGTTCTTGCAGCAGATTTGCCCAGTGCAATATATCATTTGATTTATTGACTCCTGCTACCATGGGTGCTGATTGTGGATCCAAGGAAAATGAAATCCTTCACAACTTCAATATTTTCTGCATGTATCATGATGTTGCTTACTGGTCCAGTTATGAGGATTTTTTTTTTTTTTATGTTGATGTGTATTCTATACTGAAAGTTGTAGTCTGTGTTCTTCATCAGTGAGTGCTTAAAGTCTTCAGCACATTTAGTAGGCAAGATTGTATCATTTGCTAATGATAAGACTCATTTGTTAATGAGTCTTCTTCTAATCATGATGTCATGCTCTTCACCTAGTGCAGCTTCTCAGGTTATTACTTCAGCATGCAGATTGAATAACTGTGGTGAAAGGATACAACCCTGATGTACATCTTTCCTGATTTTAAACCACACAGTATTCCCTTGTTTGAAAGACTGCTTCTTGGTCTATGTACCAGTTCCTCATGAAAACTTCTAGAAAACTCAAAAATGTCTTTTACAGGACTATAAGAGCCTGACCAAACTATAGATACATTTAAACAAAACAAACAAACAAAAAACATTTACTCATGTCACCAAGAGCCAGAGTGAGGTTGGAAACATTGATATGTAGTGGTTCCAATACACATGGTGGCATGATTTTCCCACCTGCCTCAGTGGTCGAAGTGCAGGAGCAGAGAAAACGAACAGTGTGGTTGATTCAAAATGAGCAATGATCAAGGAAAAGGGATTTCAGATACAAGCAAAAGAATAAATACCTAGGCTGGACAGATAAATACGGGAAAAGAGAAAAGGGCTGTTGGATGGAAAAAGGTAGGGATGGACAGCTCAAGGAGATTCAAAGACATTAGAAAACAGATGGAGTAAATACAGATGGATTGATAGTGGGTTGTAGTAAGAGGATGTGATCTTAAAGTTTAATATTTCACTGAAATTTGTAAAAGTCAAAGAATATCCAAGGAATTGGATAGTACTATGGGTATTGGTCACTCAGGACAATGGCAGTACATAAGGAAGGCAGGAGAACTGCAAGTTGTGTACCTTAAGTCCTCAGTGAAGGTGGAGAGAGATGAATAGGTTCATGCTTGACAGTAAGGGATAGGTGTGGAATATGGAGGATTTGAATGTTATAGCTAGATATCATGTTTTGTTAAAAGGATCAGGAAATTGAAGGAGGAATAATAATTTGGAAGCAGCAATGTGGTATCCAGGAAAAGGTCACACTACCCCAACTTTACAATAAAACTTAAAAATGTGTTGAAAGTCCATGTCAGATAACATTTTGGAAACTGGCACACCCACCCAGGGAGAATCAGGTTTCAGTCAGAGTAGGAGATACAGAAAGAACTCTGGAAAGAGACTAAAATTTTGCTTGCTGGCATAGAAAGGCAAACTTCAAGAGTATAATAAAAGGGTTGGAAGGGATAGGATGAAGGAGGAGAAAAAAACCGGCAGAGATGTGTCTAAAGGAAAAGGAATGACCAAAAAGGCATGATTGCCAATGAGAGCTGTTATGTCAAGCCTTGCAGAATTCATTGCTCCCAAATTCACAAAAGAAACATTGGATTAAGTTGTTTTGATGCTAGAAAGCCATGGCATTTACTTGGGTTTCTAAAGCCTCAAGCAAGAATATGTTGGTGAAAATATGATGCTTCCAAAATATTCCTTTTCTGGGCATGTAGGATTTTATTTTACTAAAACTCTGCTCATGGTGTAAACCACAGTGGTTCCACTGATGAGAGAACACAGATTTGGTGGTACTGAATGCTGCCTGAATTGGCCAACCAAGCTGCCCACACTCACATAGCCAGCCAATGATAAAGCTAGTATTTAAACCCTAATATGATGGAGCCAGTGTTCATACTTTTTGTACCACCCTGCCTCCACATGAAGCAGACTCTCAATAGCTGTTCTAAATATTTCTTAGGATCTTTATAGAGAGAAAATGAGTTAACATTTGCAAAAGCAATAAACTTTGTAAATGGAGACACATCATACAAATATTAGTCACTACATTACCAAAATCATTTATTATGTGACAGTTTGAGATACATACTAGTACCAAAACATGAAGTGCTATGGAATGTAGGGGGCATGAGGAGAGATAGAACCAAGACCCATGGGGAATGGTTTGGCAAGGATTCATGGAGGTGAGAGTTGAGCTGGCCCTCAAATGATGGGCTGCATTTTTCCCAAAGATACCTCTCCTCCAGATTCTCAGGTATATCCTCCCTTTCTCCGTTTCTACTAAAGTGAAGTAATTCTGCCCTGAGTAGAGAAGGAGGGGGATAGAAGCTGAGTGGGATGGCAAACTAGAGCATATCTACCCAATGTTAGATTGCCCAATAAGCAAAGTAAGCATGGGCTTACTTGTGCTTACTTACTAATCTGTAGTGAACAGCTACACGCTTTCCCATGTGAAACTTTTCACTAGATTAATAATTAAGCACAAGTAAACCTGTGCTTACCTTGCTTATTGAATAACCCTTCCCTGCAGCTACCACACAGACAGTTGGCTTCCCTTGGCAAAAACATTCTTTGCCTCCACGGCACAGCTCCTGGGGCCTGACCTCTTTTTCAAGCCTGTGATCAGCCTGCTTATCGGGCTTGACCTCCTGCAGCTGGATCTTGTTTTTGACTTTGCTCCTTTCCTCTCAGCTATTTCCAGTCCAGGTCTCTGTTGCCAATTCTTGAAAGTGAAGGTAGCCAAGCCCCTTCTCTCTGCCTAGCTAAGGCAATGGGATTATATACTGGCATCCTGGACCTAAGTGGAAAGGGGGCATCAGAGAACTGTCCTCCCTGGTTTTTGGTAGAAGCCTCATCTTGGGATAGCTAAGCCTTCTCTAAGAATTTGGGATTTGGAAGACCAGGACTAGATAGAAATATGGGATGGGTAAGAATAAGGTAAAGAGTGATTTCAGTAGGAAAGAAGTGAGCATTGTGTTCCCAACTAGCAGCTGAAGGACAATCCAGGCCTGGAGATAAGGGCCCTCCCTGAGTATTCTTTGTCAATTTCCTTTATTTTGTGGGGTCTAGTGACTGAGGAGCTCTGGTAGCATAGTGCCTAAGGCACTTGACTGCTAACTAGAAGGCTGGCAGCTCAAACCCACCAGCCAGTCCTCAGGAGGAAGGTTGGGCAATCCTACTTCCGTAGTTATACTGCCTCGGAAACCCAAGGAGGGGTCGCTATGAGTCGGGGCTGACTCGATGGCAAATAACAACAACAGTGACTGAGGGCTCTAATGAAACTTACCACTCCTTCCACATAAACAAGAAAACACACAGAAACCTTTGCCCAAATTTGTGGGCCACAGATCTGAGGGTGTGCCTCCACCTCCAGGAGCCAGTAGCTTCCTGGAAGACTAACAGGGACGAAAAAAGCAAGATTGGTTCTCCCTATTGTCCATTCTTACGCCACTGCCCAGCCTGTCCCCACATCCCACTCTCCACCCCTCCTACTCCCTAAGGAGTGCAATTTTGGAGCCAAAATCCATTTTGTCAGCTCAAGAGCAGCCCTGCCTTCTCTTGCTCCATACACCATGTGACCCTGGAGAACCTCCAGGGACTATTTCATCTGGCATCAGCAACTGGAGGTCACTGTGACCCAAGACTTCCTGCATTCCCAGGCCTGGCAGTGTGTGCCAAAGCCAGACATAGCGGGGAAAGCAGAGCGCCACTCTGGGGGAGGTGACCCGATTGTGGTGTCGGCTGCCCTGCCTGCCAGCAGACAGCAGCACTGGTTTTCCACTGGCGGCCATTCATTGGATTTGGCCAGCTTTACTCCTTCCCTGGGACCAAGTCAAGGAGCAGAGACCAAGGAGCTGCGGCTCTGCATGTAGGCTAAAGCCATTCTGGTTTGCATGCACACTGTAGGCAGTAGCGGGGCATTGTGGCACCCAGAGGCTTTGCTCACTCATTTGTCCTACCTGCCAGGGACTGCAGTGTGACAAGTGTTCAGGGCTCTCATGGATTGCTGCTCTTTTTTTCCCTCCCTACATAGAGAAAAAAATATATATTGTTATTTAGGTCAGAGCCTTCATGTTGAATTTTGCTCAGGGTCAAAAACAATGAAGGTGAAACTCTAAGGCTAGGAAACTATTTTACTATCAATTTACAGGGTCCCGTTTCATGCAAGTATCATAAAGTTTTAGGGCTGGAGAAGATCATAAATGATCCAGACCAATGGTTCTTTACTGGCTTTGGTAAAGAGATCTTTGAGTAACTGATGAAAACTCTCTGCCTAGAAAATACTCTACCACACTCAAGGTTTTACCCACAATTTCAGGAGTCCTGGGATTCCTGAAGCCCAGCTAAGGATATTCTGCTCTGCCTCTGTGACATCCCTTCCTCCACAGCCCTCTAATTTTCAGAAAGTGAAACATGAGACCCAGAGAGGATACTGACTATAAGGGTAAAGGCTGTATGTGGTCTGGCCCAACACAGACCTCCTACTTCATCCAACCCATGACCGCGAATTGCCCCTCTTTTTCTTCATCTTCTTTTCCTTCTTACTCTTGCCTCCCTATTTCCTCTCTTTAATTCTCATATTCTTTCTTTTCAAATCTTGACAGATTTCTTCTGTCACTCACCCTACCCTCTTTGCTTCTTTCTGCCTAAAGCCTCAGCTACCCAATCAACTGATGAGCCCTATGATTAATAAAATAAAATAAAAGGAGCTTTGGTGATATAGTGCCTAAGACATTGGACTGTTAACTGGAAGGTTGGTGGTTCAAACCCACCAGCCACTCCATGGAAGTAAGACAGGGCAATATATTTCCATAAAAATTTACCTCCTCAGAAACCCAATGGGGGTCACTATGAGTCAGAATTAACTCAGTGGGCATGGGTTTGGTTCTTTCTTTCTTTTTTTGTGTGATTAATAAATTCACTATCTCTGCCATGCTTTGAATAGGTTAATGGCTGCAATTGAGTCAAAGGTTTTCATGTGTAAATCAAGGGCAGGATGCAATTGCAGAAATAAGTGAAATCAAGGAGAAAATTCTATATCTCTCAACATATCTTCAGTTCAGATCTAGAGCAAATGGGTCTTTTTACCTATAATAAAGAGAAACTGCATACAGAAAAGAGAAGAAATATGGAAACCAATGCTGTGGATTGGTGGTTCTCAAAGCATGATCCAAAGGCCTGTGTGGACTGCTGAGACCTTTCAGGGAGTCCACAAGTCAAAATTAATTTCATAATAATACCTATGTTGCTCTGATATGGCAAAATTAACAATGGGTAAAATTTCTGAGACCTTAGCATACATAGACAGTGAAGCCAAACTTGGCTCATAGACATACTCTTTGCCACCATGAACAACAACAACAAAAAAGCTATTATCACTTAGGAATGCTCTTAATGAAGCAGTTAAAATTATTGTTATAAAACTTAGAAATTAGTCATCGTTTCAACATTTTATGACAAAATGGGAAATGTAAAGCCCTCTGCTGAACCCTGAGGGATAATGGTTTTCTCAAGGAAAAGCAGTATGCCTTTGAGATGCAGGCTCAATCAGACATTTTGGAGCTCCATTTTTGTTTGAAAACACAGCTGACACACAAACTATGCTTATTTACGTATATATTTTTTAAATTTTACTGTGATTTGGGTAAAAGTTTACAGAGAAAATTCACCTTCCATACAGCAGTTCACATACACTTTGTCTCGTGACATTGACTATAATCTCCCACAGTGCAACAGCTCCCCTCCCACTTTCTCCCCATAGTTACCTCTTCCCTGTGTCCTTCCCTCCCATGCACTCCTGCCCTCCTTTGCATACACAGCCCTTCTATTCTCCTATTATTTGTCTCTCCAAGTAGTGTATATACCTAATGTAAATGTTCAGCTCATATGCTTGTCTCTAGTTTGGCTGGAAGCCACAGGAATGGGTTCAATTCCAGACCTGAAGGGCAACTAGGGGCCATAGTCTCAGGAGTTCTGCCAGGCCCTATCAGACCAGCAAACCTGGTTCCTTTTTTCTTTTTTTAATGCCTTGAATTTTGTGCATGGGAGGCAAGAATACAGGGAAGAGGTGGCTATGGGGAGAAAGTGGGAGGAGAGCTGTTGCATTGTGAGAGATGGTAGTCAATGTCATGAGACAAAGTGTATGTGAACTGCTATGTGGAAGATGAATTTGCTCTGTAAACTTTCACCCAAGTCACAGTTCTCCCATTCTATCCAGAATCTCCTACACAGAGCTACCTCCAAGTGGTTGACAGAGGTAGCTGGGCACCATCTAGTTCATCTTGGTCTCATAGTCAAATAGGCTGAGGATTGAATGATGTACCAGTCCCTTGGACTAATTGTTTCCATGAATCTTTGGTTTTCTCATTCTTCTTTGCTCTAGATGAGGAGAGACACATTCTTGCATCTAGATGGCCACTTGCAAACTTTTAAGATCCCAGTCACTACTTGCCAAAGTAAGATATGTAACAATGATTTTGTGTAGTATGTTATGCCAATTGAACTTGATGTCCCCTGTGATCATGGTCCCAAGCCCACAGGTCCAACTACTCACTCTCTCTGGGTAGCTGGCTGTGGCCAAGAAATGACTACAAGCTTGTCGCTTGTCAACTCTACTATATGCCTGGAAATTCTTACAAAACATACAAATACACTTGTAAAAATGTTGACTGCCAACCTTATACATGCTCATGGGCACACTTCCCCCCTGCACAGACATACCTAATCTTTCAGTCTGTCCACACATCTATCCACCCATATATCAACGTTTGTAATCACTGACAACTCAGTATTGTATGTGCAAAAGGGATCACCTTTGTTGCCTGTACCTCCCATGAACCTCTCTCTGTTTTCCTCTTCCTCAATGCCACCATGTTGATCACTCACATTTGATACATTGCCCTTCCCTTCACCCAAATCAATACTTGTCTCTATCTATCTAGTAATGTTCTCTTCCCCTCCCCTGCTACCACTGATAACCAACAAAGAAAATTTCCTTTCATATAGAAAACTTTCCTTGACTTTTTTGCAATAAAGGACTAATACAATATTTTTCCTTCTGTGGCTGACTTATTTCACTCAGCATAATGTCCTCCAAGTTCATCCACGTTATGCAGTGTTTTGCAGATTCTATGTTATTCTTTAGAGTTGCATAGTATTTCATTGTGTGTATGTACCATAGTTTGGTTATCCATTCTTCTGTTGAAGTGCACCTAGCTTGTTTCCATCTTTTGGCTACTGTAAATAGTGTTGCAATGAATGTGGGTGTGCATATATTTGTTCTTGTCCTGGCTTTCACTTCTTTAGGATATATACCTAGTAACGGAATGGCTGGATCAAATGGTATTTCTAATGCCAACTCTTTAAGGAATCACTATACTGCTTTCCAAGGAGCTCTGGTAGCGTAGTGGCTAAAGCACTTGACTGCTAACCAGAAGGCTGGCGGTTCAAACCCACCAGCCACTCCTCGGAAGGAAGGTTGGGCAATCCTACTTCCGTAGTGATACTGCCTCGGAAACCCAAGGAGGGGTCGCTATGAGTAGGGGCCGACTTGACGGCACATAACAACAACAACAACATACTGCTTTCCAAAGTGTTTGCATTGCCTAAGGCATTAGACTGCTAACAAGAATGCTGGTGGTTCAAACTCACCAGCCATTCCTCGGAAGGAAGGGTGGGCAATCTTCTTCCATAGTGACACCACCTTGGAAACCCAAGGAGGGGTCACTATGAGTAGAATCCAAATCTACAGCAGTGTGTTTGTGTTTGTTCAGCAGTGTACGAGAGTCCCAATCTCTCTGCATCTTCACCAGCATTTGTTATTTTCTCTCTTACTGAACTTTGTTACTAATTCAGTAATGGGTCTCTCCTCATCCAGAGCAAAGAAGAATGAAGAAATCCAAAGACACATGGAAACATTTAGTCCAAGTGACTAGTACACTGTAATCCTCAGCCTATAAGACTATGAGACCAGAAGAACTAGGTGGTGCCCAGCGACCACTGTCAAACACTCAGAGGAGAATCTACATAGGAGATCCTGGACAGGGTGGGCAAGCAATGTAGAACAAAACTCAAAATTATTAAAAAAAGAAAGAAAGAAAGAAAGAAAGACAGTTTTGCTGGTCTGATAGAGCCTGATAGAACCACTGAGACTATAGCCCCTAGTTGCCCTTCAGATCTGGAATTTAATTCACTCGTGTGGTTTCCAGCCAAACAAAAGACAGGCATATGACCTGAACATTTACTTTAGTAGATAAACTCCTTAGAGAGATCAATCATGGGAGAATAGAAGGGCTGTGTATGCACAGGGCGACAGCTCAGGCAGCAAGAGTGCATGGGCGTGAAGAACACAGGGAAGTGGTAACTATGGGGAAGAAGGGGGAAGGGAGCTGTTGCATTGTGGTAAATGGTAGTCAATGTCATAAGACAAAGTATATGTGAGCTGATGTATGGAAAGTGAACTTGCTCTGTAAACTTTCATCCAAATCACAATATAAATAAATAAATAAATAAACCCACCATTGGAGGGAAAAACTCAAGCCCTGAATTGCAATATTAAAGGATACTATGTGCAAAATATCGAACAATATAGGATGCACCAAAAGAAGATGAAGAAATACACAGAGTCACAGTCCAAAAATAATTGGTTTACATTCAGCCACTTCAGGAGGTAGCATATGATCAAATACTGATGATATTGAATGAAGAAATCCAAGCTGCACTGACAGAATTGGTAAAAAATTTAAAAAGCTCCAGGAGTTGATAAAATACCAATTATGATGTTCCAACAAACAAATGCAGTGTTGGAGCACTCCCTTGTCTATGCCAAGAAATTTAGATGCCAAGTACCTGGCCAACCAAGTGGAAGAGATCCATGTTCGTGCCATTCCAAAGAAACTTGATGCAATAGAATGTGGTAATTATCAAACAATATCATTAAAATCACATGCACTTAGAATTTTACTGAAAATAAAAAAATGGTTGCAGCCATATATAGTCAGGGAACTGTCAGAAATTCAAGCCAGATCCAGAAGAGGATGTGGAACAAGGGATATCACTGTTGATATCAGATGAATATTGGCTGAAAGCAGAGAATACCAGAAAGATTTTGATCTGTGTTTTATTGACTAAGCAAAGGCATTCAACTGTGTGGGTCAAAACAAAATATGGGTAAGACTGGGAAGAATAGAAATTCCAGAACACTTAATCATGTTCATGAGGTACCTGTAAAAAGACCAGGGGGAGTCATTCTAACAGAATAAGGGGATGCTGCATGTTTTAAGATCAGGAAAGGTGTGTATCAAGTTTGTGTCCTTTCACTATACTTATTCAATGTTGAGTAAATAATCTGAGAAACCGGACTATGAAAAGAACATGAAATCAGGATTGGAAGAAGATTCATTAACAACCTGAAATATGCAGATGAAACAACTTTACATGCTGAAAGCAAAGACTTGAAACACTAACTGATGAAGATCAAGGACTACAGCCTCCAGTAAGGATTACATCTCAATATAAAGAAAATAAAATCCTTCTTTATCTACTTCTGACAAAACAACACGTAATTGTAGATTGAATACTGAAGCAGACTATGAATAAATTTGCAAAAAAAAAAAAAAATATTGTAAACCAATACCGCTTTTTCTTTCAGAAAATAAGTAAATTAATGAATTTTCAAAGATTTCTCAGTCTTAAGTCTTAATAAATTAAACATTAATTAATATAACCCATGTAACCAAAAGCTCTTTAGTGTTCTCAATAATTTTAAAGAACACAAAGAGTCCTGATGCTAAAAGCTTTCCATACTTCTGTAGACTATTCTAGGTGGAAGCAGAGCTAATCTATGTAATTAGTGACTTATTTACCAACGTGTAGTAACTATTAGGCTATGCACTATGGTGGATACAGAAATTTGGAAGTTCACACTCTAGTGGAAAGATAAGACTTACAGATCAATAACTACATTACTAACTACATTATGGAGTATAGGAGTGCCATAGGATTAAAAAAAAAAAAAAAGAAGTGCTTCCTGAGCTCGTCTCGGATGGAGGGAAGAGAGGGGTAGGAAAGTCTTCATAGAAGAGGTAGTAGTTAGGAAGTAGAAATAGTATCTGAGCATTCAAAAAACAAAATCCCAAAGAAACAATGATGAGTAGGGTTTGGTGTCTGCCAGGCTGAGGGAAGTTTATGAAGACAAGCTCAAGGCTCAATGCCATTGAGCAGGGTCCAACTCATAGCAATCCCTCCTTGGGTTTCCAAGGTGGTTTCACTATGGAAGTAGATTGTCCAATCTTCCTTCCAAGGAGTGGCTGGTGGGTTTGAACCTCTAGAGTTCTGGTTAGCAGTCAAATGCCTTAGGCACTACACCACCTGAGCTCCTTATAAAGACAAGAGAGTAAAAATTGTATTTAATGAAGAGCAAACATTATATTAGCTGCAATTGAAGGTATGCAAAGCCTTAATGGAGAAGCTTCTTACATAGCTGGCGCTCAATAACTGTTGTCCTGGGGAATAAATGTCTGGAAACAATAATTAACTATCTGGAACAGGAGATTGGGGTCACACATTGGCTTAGCTTTGTCTTATCATTGCTATTTCCCACAGTATAAGTGAGCAATTTTTGTGGTTAAAGCTAATAGAAGTCAAGAGAAGGGAGATGAAGCAAGCAAAGTGCAATAAGAGGTAGAATTGAGCAATGAACAAACTCCCCTCTCCTGACTGCAAGGTCTCTCTCACAAGGCAATTATTCTCAAGTCAAGCCTTGGCTGAATTTTTCTGTCCCAGCTAGGCAAGGACACTGAGTGAAGAAGGTAGAGATATATAAGACTTAAGGTACATTATTAAAAGCACCTTTCCTGAACACCCACTCCCTGAGAAGACAATGGGAATTTGGAGATGAAGAACACACTGCCCTTGTCCTCATAGTCTCATGCACTAGACAATAGTTTCAAGACATTGAGGGGAGAGAGATCCATTCAATCATGGTTTAAAGAGCATACTGCTAAGGTAAGTACAGAGCACAGAGAGGAGCTCCCCCTAAAGGTGAATGAAGACTTTCCAGAAGGAATAGAGAAAAAAGATTTTTAAAAGATGGAGACTGATTAAATGCAGACTACTAATTCACAAATTCAAAGGCTCCTGAAGGACAGTGACTATGTCTTATTTGTCTCTGGATTCCCAATACCCAGCAAAGTGCCTGTTACAACAAAGATATTCCATAAATGTCTGATGAGCTACATTGATGCAAGGATAAGGATGGGATACGCTGACAAGACCCAGTTTTGAATATATTCTTGCTTTGTTTTTTGCCATCAACAACTTATGGAGACCTTATTTACACCAGAATTAAATGTTGTACCGTCCTGCAGACCACCTCTATGATCTTCAATATGTTTGAGCCCATTGTTGAAGTTACTGTGTCAGCATTATCTATGCTCTGCTCTGTGACTCCCCACTACTCTACCTCCACCATTAGAAATCTTGTCAGTCATTGGTACCCAATTATGCCCCTAGCATGCAAAATCTCCTGAACTGGCAAGCAAAAGGTAATAGGTGTCCTGTTTCATTGCAGACAGTCTTATAAGGTACCCGAGGCAAATGAGAAAGGAACTGCTGAAGAACAGGTTCCTGTTTCACCTTTACTTGGCTTCTCTCATCCCTCTGTCTCAGCAAGCAGGGGCCAAAAGCATTGCATTGCTTCCTTAGTCATGAGCTAGACTCTCAGTATGGAGGGCTATAGTCAATACCCATGACACAAAACTGATATGATGCTCTGGAACTGAGGGAGCATCTGCCAATCATTTCCTAAGCTCTTACCTCTTGCTGCTCCAGGATGGATAGGCCTTCTCCCTGCCTCAACCGGAGCAAAAGGAAGGTGATGGATGGCAGAGTGAGGAGATTATCACCCCTGAGCAAGGGGTATTATGTAGTTCTCTTACCTCCCCCATCAGCTCTGACAGGCACAGATATCTAACATTACCCATCAATTCTAAAAATGCCCAAGTTTTAAACACTTCCTCCTTGTTGGATTGGCTGTCAATACAAGCAACACTACATGAAAATTAATTCTTCCTGGATAAACATTAGTGCCATAATTCACAAAGCTACATTAGTCAGAACAAATGATGCAAACTTAAGATGTAAACAGGAGTCAGTGAGGAGGTGGAGGGATTTCAGCAGGATAAAAAGCAAGCTGAACTCTAAGCTCAAGGACTTGAAAAAATCCTCTCAACCCAGGACTTTCTAACCATCATTTAATGGTGTAAATCTCAAAATATTTCAAAGATATTATTTTAAAAAAAAGTGTGGAAATTGGGAAGGAGTTGTGGAGTGAGGAGGAGGAGAGGATATGGAGTTATGAAGTGTTTGAGGAAGAATAAGCAGTGAATAATTTTATCTTTGATTTGTTCTTTTATTCTTAGCTCTGCCTAGAAAACTTGTGAGTCCCTGGGTGGTACAAACTGTTAAGTTCTAGGCTACTAACCAAAAGGTAGTTAATTTGTATCCACCCAGAAACATCTTGGAAGAAAGACATGGAAATTTACTTTCAAAAAATCAGTCATTAAAAACCCTATGGAGCACAATTCTACTCTGGCATACATGATGTTACCATGTCAGAATTGACTCTGCTGCAACTAATTTAGAAAACATATTCATCCTATTAGGTTAAGTTAGAATGTCACCACTTCCATGAAGCTCTGCCTGGATTTCCACTTTCTCTGCTGAGTGAGGCTTGCTCTCCACTTTTGTCTTCCTACACACTTTACATAACTCTGTTACAGCACATGTCATGTATTACAGCACTCTATTTCTAAACTTGTCTCCCTCTAGGACTCTGGTGCCCTGTGAACTAAGAGACTTGGTTGAATTATTTCTGTGTTCCAGGCCCTGGTCAAGGGCCAGGGCTATGTTAGAAGTTCCATGATTTAGGAGCATATTTTGAGTGGATTCAAGTGATAAGCTAAAACACGGACAATTCATTCAAGGTTGAGTTAGAGTCAAGTAAGATCTATGTCACAAGGGCCATTCTGACCATGTACTTTCTTTTAGGTCCTTTCCTTTGCCCAGAATAACACAGTGTGATATTAATTACAGACAATTAGAAAGGTCTCTGGTGGCCTGATCAATATAAAACAACTGTAAAGAAACAGATTTTGAAAAATATAGAAAATCAGGACTGTGTTTTCTTTTTAAAACAAGAGGAACATTTTTAAGAATGTGAACATCAAATTTTCCAAAACCTAATATATTCAAAACTGGTAGCCTGAGGCCAAAAGATAGATGGCTTCACCTGTCTTTCCATTGTTCATCCACATCCTGAAAATTAAGGGGAAATATCCCTGAAATGAAAGATCACAATAAACTGCAGATTCAAATCAGTCAGATTCCAAGATTTAAATGGCTTCCTCTTTGGCCTCTAAGTAAATATTGCCAATAAAATCCCTGTAAGCCCACAAAATAAGAGACTATTTTATTCAGCTCACAAAAACAATCCATACAACACAGAACAAGATGTCTTTCCAATAAATTTATGAAAAACTACCTCTTTGGAAGCCAAAATTAATATTCCTCCTGCTCTCCTGGTAAGGTCACTACAGCCAGTGCTCTCTCTGAATGTCAAAGGCAACTCAATTAATCTTCTTGTTTGTGAATATTTGAATGAAGGTCAAAAAATAAAAACAATCAAAATGCAGCTGAATTCCCTAATGTTGTATAAGTTTTACCTTCACTCATTTTCCCCATCTCCTTTCCCTAACTCTTCTTTATTTACCCTCTCTCCCAACTTCTATTTTTTCATTTCTTCTTCCTTCTTTGTGTCTTCTTTCTTTACTCTGCCTCTATTCCCTTTTCATTATATAGGGTTTGGCTTTTGGGTATTATCCAATTATCCTGGAGTATTTGGGCTATTTTATCAAAGCAAACATCAGTATTTTTAGCATCTTTTATGGAATGAATTTTATCACCAAAAAAAATATGTTGAAGTCCTAACCCTGGTACCTGTGAACATAACTTTGTTTGGAAATAAAGTCTTTGAAGATATTACCAGTTAACATTAGGTAATATTAGAGCAGGATAGGTCTGAATTCAAAGAATGGTGTCTCTATGAAAGAGAAGAGACACAGAGAGACAGGCAGAGGAAGGATGGTCATGCAAAGATACATCTACAAGGCAAGGAACATCTGGGCTACCAAAATTTGGGACAAGAAAAGATCTTCCTCTAGAAACTTTAGAGGGATCATGTCCACCTTGATTTGGACTTGTAGCCTCTAGAACTAGGAGACAATACAATTTGGCTCATATAATCCATTAGATTTGTGGTATTTTATTAAAGCTGCTCTGAGAAACAAATACAGCATACTTTCACTTACAGAATGGAGGGAAAAAAAGGATATGGTTAGAATAAAGATAAATTATGTTCATTAGTCTAAGCAAGTTGCTAGCTGAAAACCAAACCCACTGCCATAGAGTTGATTCTGAAACACAGCTACTCTACGAAAGACTAGAACTGCCCCTAGTGTTTCCAATGCTGTAAATCTTTACAGTAGCTGACTACCTCATCTTTCTCCAGGAGAGCAGCTGATGGGTTTGAACCAACAGCCTTTTGGTTAGCAGCCAAATGCTTTAACTACTGCACCACTAGAGCTCTCAAGCAACTAAAACAGCACCATAAACTCATATAAAGGAAGACTTGATATGATTTAGATTCAAAAAGGTAACTGACAAGCTGCTGTTGTTAGGTGCTATGAGTCAACCATCTCTCCTAACAACCCTATGTGGAACAAGTCAATAAGGTAAGCATGATTACAGTCATTCCCATTTTATGGATGAAGAAGCTAAAGCACATAGAAGTTATGTAGTTTAATCAATTTCAAACATCTAATATGGCAGAGATAGGATTCTAAGCCATGTCATTTGTTTTACATTCAACATTTGGTTTCACTCCTTAATTATCATCCCCAACCCTAACCCATTCTCCTCCTCTTCCTTCCCAGTAACCCCTGCCCCATGTGCCCTTCTTAGTTGTGCACTCCTCTGTGTCCTGCTTTTCCTCTATGTGAATGTTGCCCCTCTGGTGCCTCATAGCTGACTGCTCCAAGGGATGTATCTCCGTAGCGTATGTGGATGCATCACCCTGGGTTGAGTGGTATGCATGTATGTCTTTTTTACTGTTGGGCTGGTACCCTTGAGATTGAGTTTTATCCCAGATCTGAAGTGTGTATCCCAGGGCCATAGTCTTGGGCATCTCACCGGACTCCATCCAACCGGTAATTCTGGTCATTATTGTGTTTTTGGATTTTGTTCCATCTTTTTCCTCCCACTTTATCCAGGATCTCCAGTTTTGATCCCTTCCTGAGTGGTTGGCATTGGTAACTGGGCACCATCTAGTTCTTATGGTCTCAAGATCCATCATGTCCTACAGCTGATTGTTTCTAAATGCCCTTGGTTTTTTTTTTTTTTTTTGGTTTTTGTTTTTTCACTCTTCTTCACTTCCGATATAGGAGACCATCAGCTGCATCTTAGATGACCACTCAGAGGTTTTAAGACCCCAATCACTACTCACCAGAGTAGGTTGTGGAACAAGATTTTTATGTATTTTGTTGTGCCTTTTGAGTCTGGTGTCCCCCAATACAATGGTCCTGAGCTGGCAGATCTGTTGGATCTCTCTCCCACAGTGTCTGGCTGTCTATGAGGGATTGCTCTGTCTGTTTTCTATTGTTTCTGTAATGATTGCAGGGATTTTGTATCACTGATACCTGTGCAAGACTAGCCTCAGCTGAACTGAATCTATCTTTGGTCTAGAGTATAATCCTGTTCACTGACCCCCATCTGATATTCTCAGTTGTCTATGTGTTTCTCTGTAGCCTGGTGTTTGGTGTTATTGGTAATACAGTACTGTGGTCATACTGGTATTAGCCTCTGTTGTCTATATCTTATGTGCAAAATTTGGTGTCCTCTCTTTCCCCAGTGTTATCATGCTGGTCACAAATTCTTTCCATACCATCCTTCCCCTTACCCGATTCAGCATGTGGCCCCAACTAGCCCGAAATTATCCCCTCCCTTTCTGTCCCCTCTCTGGTAACCTACAAAGTGAGGTCCCTTCCCTAAGCAAACCCTTCCTTGTCTTTTTACAGTAATGGGCACATAAAATATTTGTCCTTCTGCGATTGACTTTTTTCACTCAGCATAATGTCCTCCAGTTTCATCCATGCTGTGAGATGATGCATGTATCCTTCACAGTTCTTCAATGTAGCATATTATTCCATTGGGTAAATGTACCATAATTTGTTTATCCATTCATCTGTTGATGGGCATTTAGGTTGTTTCCATCTCTTTGCAATAGTGAATTCTGCTGCAGTGAACATATGGGTGCATGTCTGTTCGTGTCCCGTCTCTCACCTGTTTAGGATGCTTTTGTTGTTGTTGTAGTTGTTGTTATGTGCAGTCAAGTCAGACCCAACTCATAGCAACCCCTTCTTGGGTTTCCAAGGCAGTACCACTAAGGAAGTAGATTGCCCAACCTTCTTTCCGAGGACTGGCTGTGCGTTTGAATCTCCAGCCTTCTGGTTAGCAGTCAAGTGTCTTAGGCACTATGCTACCAGAGCTCCCTTAGGATATATTCCTAGTAATGGAATTGCTGGTTCAAATGGTATTTCTATTTTCAGTTTTTTAAGGAAATGCCATACCATTTGCCACAATGGTTGTACCATTTTACAATTCGACCAGCAGTGTATGAGAGTTCCAACTCTCTGCAGCCTCATCAGCATTTGTTATTTTCTGACCTGTTGAAGTTTGCTATAACTGCTGACATGAGATGATATCTCATCACTGTTTTGATTTGCACCTCTTTAATGGCTAAAGATCGTGAGCAATTCCTCATGTGTTTGTTGGCTGCCAGCATATCATCTTTTGTGAAGCATCTATTCAGTTCCCTTGCCTATTTTTGAATTGGATTGTTTGTCTTTTTGGTGTTGAGGTGTTGGAGTTCCTATAGATTTTGGAGATAAGCCCTTTGTCAGATATGTCATAGACAAATATTTTTTCCCAGTCTATAGGTTCTCTTTTTTACCCTTTTGATGAAGTCTTTTTTTTTTAAGAGTTTGTTTTACATTCAATATTATGTGTACATTTAGTTTCACTCCCCATTTACCATGCCCAATTCTAACCCAGTTTCCTCCCCTCCCTGCCCAGTAACCCTCCCCCTGTGCCCCTCACAGTTATACACTCCTGTTTGTCCTGCATTTCCTCCATGTGAATGTTGCCCCACTGGTGACCCATGGTCTATTGCTCCAAGATATGTATTTCCATAGAGTATGTGGGTGCATCTTCCTGGTTGAGTGGTTTGCATGTACATCTTGTTGAGAGCCAGGCCCTGGAAGTGAGTTTTATTCCAGGCCCAGAATGTATCCCAGGGCCATAGTATTGGGGGTATCACCAGACTCCAATCTGCCCAGTAATTCTGGTCATTATTGAGTTTTTGGATTTTGTTCCACCTTTTTCCTCCCACTCTATCCAGGATTTCCAGATTTGTTCTTTCCTGAGTAGTTGGCGTTGGTAGCCAGGCACCATCTAGTTCTTCTGGTCTCGAAGGCCATCATGTCCTAAAGCTGATTGCTTCCAAATGCCTTTTTATTTTTTACTCTTCTTCACTTCCGATGCTAGGAGACAATTAGATGCATCTTAGATGACCACTTGAAATCTTTTAAAATCCCAGTTGCTACTCACCAATGGAAGATGAGGAACAAGGCTTTTATGTCTTATGTTGTACCGATTGAATCTGGTGTCCCCCAGTACTACGGTCCTGAGACAGTAGATCCATTGGATCTCTCTCCCATAGTGTCTGGGTGTCTGTGAGGAATTATTCCGTGTCTGTCTTCTATTGTTTCTGTGAGGATTGCAGGTACTTTGTATCACTGGTGTCTGTCCAAGATTAGCCTGTGCTGAATCTATCATTGGTCTAGAATATACTTCTGTTCACTGACCCCCATCTGATCCTCTCAGGTGTTTGTGTGTTTATCTGTAGCCTGGTGTTTGGAGTTAATGGTAATGCAGCATTGTGGGCACACTGGTTGGTATTAGCATGTGTCCTCTATCTCCTATGTGCACAATTTGTTGTCCTCCCTTTTCCTAATGCTATCATGGTGGTCACAGACTCTTTCCATATATCCCTCCCCTTATCCACATCAGCGTGTAGGTCCCAACTAGCCTGGAATTAATCCTCCCCCTTCCCTCCCCACCCTAGTAACCTACAAAGTGAGTCCCCTTTCACAAGCAAACCCTTCTTTGTCTTTTTACAGTAATGGACTCATACACTTTTTGTTCTTCTGCAATTGATTTATTTCATTCAGCATAATGTCCTGTGGGCTCATCCATGTTGTGAGATGATTCATGTATCCCTCATTGCTCTTTAATGTAGCGTAGTGTTCCATTGTGTGCATGTACCATAATTTGGTTATCCACTCATCCATTGATTGGCATTTAGGTTGTTTCCATCTCTTTACTATAATGAATTGTGCTGCGATGAACATAGGTGTACATATGTCTCTTCATGCACTGTCTCTCACCTCTTTAGGATATATTCCTAGTAATGGAATTGCTGGGTCAAATGGTACTTCTATTTTCAGTTTTTTAAGGAAATGCCATACTGTATGCCACAATGGTTATACAATAACACCAGCAGTGCACAAGAGTTCCAATCTCTCTGCAATCTCTCCAGCATTTATTATTTTCTGTCCTGTTGAACTTTGCTATTATTGCTGGGGTGAGATGATATCTCATAATTGTTTTGATTTGCATCTCTCTAATGACTAGTGATCATGAGCAATTTCTCATGTGTTTATTGGCCGCCAATATATCATCTTTGGTGAAGAGTCTGTTCAAGTCTTTTGCCCATTTGTGAATTGGGTTTTTTGTCTTGTTGGTGTTGAGGTGTTGAAGTTTTCTATA
>NW_006921619.1:14110923-14114640 GCF_000298275.1 Orycteropus afer afer | reverse complement strand
CCCATAGATGGATGGGTCTATATCTGGATTTTCTATTCTGTTCCATTGGTCTATCTGTCTATCATTGTACCAATACCATGCTGTTTTGACTACTGTGGCTTTATAGTAGTTCTTAAGATCTGGGTGTGAGACCTCCCACTTTGTGCTTTTTCTTCAGAAGTGCTCTGCTTATCTCAGGTCTCTTTCCTTTCCATATGAAATTAATAATTGGTTTTTCCATGTGCTTAAAAAAATTTGTTGCTATCTGGATTGGGATGGCATTAAATGTATAGATTGCTTTAGGTAATATTGATATTTTCACAATATTCAGTCTACCTATCCATGAACAAGGTAGGTTCTTCCATTTATGTAGTGCCCTTGTTGTCTCTTGTAGTAGCGTTTTGTAGTTTTCTTTGTATAGGTCTTTTGTGTCTCTGTATCTATCTATTCTTAGATACTGTATCTATTCCTAGATATTTTATCTTTTTAGTAGCTATTGTAAATGGTATTGTTTTCCTTATTTCTTATCAGAGGACTCTTTGTTGCTGTAGAGGAATCCAACTGATTTTTGTATGTTGGCCTTGTATCCTGCCACTTTGCTGAACCTCTCTATTAGTTTCAGTAGTTTTTGGTTGAGTCCCTTGGGTTTTCTATGTATAGGATTGTATTATCCACAAATAGAGATAGTTTTACTTCTTTGCCAATTTGTATGCCTTTTATTTCTCTTTATTGCCTTATTGCCTTGACCAGGACTTCCAATACAATGTTAAATAGGAGTGGTGATAGAGAGCATCCCTGTCTGGTTCCTGTTCATAAGGGGTATCCCTTGAGTCTTCCTCCATTAATAATGATGTTGACCATTGGCTTTGCATATATACCCTTTATTATGTTGAGGAATTTCTCTTCTACCCCTATTTTGCTGAGAGTTCTACACAGGAATGGGTGTTGGATTTTATCAAATACCTTTTCTGCATTGATTGGAATAATTATATGGTTCTTTTGTTTTGTTTTGTTTGTGTGGTGGATTACATTGTTTTTCTGATATTGAACCACATGATATGAATCCCACTTGGTCAGGATGTATTAGTTTTTTAATATGTTGGATTATGTTGGCTAGGATTTTGTTAAAGATTTTTGCATCAATGTTTATGAGGGATATTGGTCGGTAGTTTTCCTTTTTAGTGGTGTCTTTCCCTGGTTTTGGTATTAGTGCTATGCTTGCTCATAAAATGAGTTTAGGAGTACCCTTTTTCTGTTCTGGAATAGCTTGAGTAGTATAGGTGTCAACTCTTCTCTGAATATTTGGTAAAATTCTCCAGTGAAGCCATCAGGGCCAGGACTTTTCTTTGTGGGAAGTTTTTTTGTTTTGTTTTCTTTATGATCTGCTTCATTTATTTCTTTTTTTATAGATCTGTTCAAGTATTCTACCTCTCAGTGGATAGTTTAGGTAAGTCTTGTGATTCTAGAAATTTATCCATCTCTTCTAGGTTCTCAAATCTGTTGGAGTACAGTTTTTCACAATATTCTGTCAGTATCTTTTTTATTTCAGTTGGTTCTTTTGTGATGACACCCTTTTCATTTACAATTCTTGTGATTCAGATCTTCTCTTTCTTTTCTTTTGTTAGATTTGCCAATGGTTTATCGATTTTGTTAATCGTTTTGAAGAGTCAGTTTTTTGTTTTGTTGATTTTCTTATCTTTTTGTTGTTGTTGTTGTTTTGTTTTCTGTTTCATTTATTTCTGCTCTGATCTTTATTATTTCCTTACTTCTAGATACTGTAGGATTCTTTTGTTCTTTTTCTAGTTTTTGGGGTTGATGAGTTAGAGTGTTGATTTTGTTTCTTTCTTCTTTTTTGATGTATGCATTTATTGCTATAAACTGTCCTCTGAGTAATGCTTTTGCTGTATCCCAAAAGTTTTGGCATGAAGTATCTTCATTCTCATTTGTTTCTATGAATTTTTTTTTAATTCAGATTTTATTTTTTCTATTATCCAGTAGTTTTTGAGCAGTGAACTGTTCAGCTTCCACATTTGATGTTTTTTCTTTGATCTTCCTATTATTAATTGCTAATTTTATAACATTGTGGTCCGAGAAGATGCTTTGTAGCATTTCAATGCTTTTGAATTTATTGAGGCTTGTTTTATGTCCTAACATATGATCTATTCTGGAGAAGGATCCATGTGCACTGGAGAAGAAAGTGAATTGTGCTTTTGTTGGGTGGAATGCTCTGTATATGTCTATGAGGTCAAGTTGGTTCACTGTATTGTTGACTTCTTCTGTATCTTTATAGAATTTTTTTCTAATTGACCTGTCCCTCTTTGAAAGTGGTATGTTAAAGTCTCCAACTAGTATGTAGAGTTGTCTATTGTCCCTTTTAATTCAATTAATATTTGCTTCGTGTATTTTGGAGCTCTTTCATTGGGTGCATAATATTTATTATTGTAACATTTTCTTTGTCAATTGACCCTTTCAGCATCATATAATGCCCTTCTTCATCTCTAATGATGTTTTTCACCTTAATGTCTATTTTATCAGAAACTAATATTTCCACTCCTGCTCTTTTTTGATTATCATTGGCTTGGTATATTTTTCTCTATCCATTAACTCCAATTTGTTTTTATCTTTGTGTCTAATGTGGGTCTCTTGTAGGCAGCATATCGATGGGTCTTTTTTTCTTATCCAGTCTGCCACTCTCTTTCTCTTGATTGGTGCATTTTTTAGTTCATTTACATTGAGTGTAATTAGTGATAGATATGAATTGATTGTTGTCATTTTATTGTGTTTTTTTGTCATGTTGGTGTTTCCTTGGTCCATATATCTTTCTGTGCTGAGTTCAATTTGTTGTCAAATGCTTCCTCTCTTTTCTTCTTTATTGTTGGTTTTGTGCTTATTAAACTCATATATTTTCCTTCCTTCTGGATTTCCTCAGGAGGATGATTAATTTTCTCTATGGTTACCTTGGAGTGAATTATTGTCTCTACATTTTTAGAACAGTGTGTTCTATGAGGACACTGTTCTGTTTTCCTCTCCATTTGGAAGTTTGTACCTAGAAGTTTTATTCCCTCTAATAGGTTAGTTGCTGTTGTTGCATGCAGATTGGCTTCCTTGATTTTTAATGTACAACATTTTATGGTCTTATTTTGAGTTTCTATTTTTTATTTGGTTTTAGTGTTGATGTCACATATCCTGATTTTGTTGATCTCTGTGGTGGGTTCTCTGTTGGAAAGACTTCCTTAAGCATTTCTTGTAGGGTTGGTCTCGTTTTCACAAAATCCCTTAATTTCTGTTTGTCTGAGCATGCCTTGATTTCACCTTCATATTTGATGGATAATGTGGCTGGATATAGGGTTCTTGGTTGGAAGTTCTTTCCTTCAGTGTTTTCTAGATGCCGTCCCATTGCCCTCTTGCTTGCATGGCTTCTGCTGAGTAATCAGGGCTCAGCCTAACTGATTATTATAAGTAGTATTTCTTTTGTCCCGGGAAGCTCTCAAAATTTTTTCTTTGTCTTTGATTTTTGAGAGTTTGATTTTAATATGTCTATGTTTTTCTCTTGGGATCCATCCTGTATGGGGTTCTATGAGCTTCTTGGACAAATATCTTTTCTTCCTTCATCATATAGGGGAAGTTTTCTGTTAGCAGGACTCCTACAATTTTCTCGGTGGTTTTTGTTGCCTCTTCTTGTTCTGGTGGCATAGTGCCTAAGGCATTTGACTGCTAACCAGAAGGCTGGTGGTTCAC
>NW_006921619.1:14108964-14110356 GCF_000298275.1 Orycteropus afer afer | reverse complement strand
AGGTTGCCTGTTGTTTCCTAGATATTTTGAGGTTATCTTTAACTGTTGGTTATGTATTGATTTTTTTTTTGTCTTGGTTTTATGATTTAATATTTTGAAAAGGTAGAGCTGGTGTATTTTATTTTTTAGGTTATTAATTCATGTGTCCTGGGTTGCTCTGTAGTTTTCTTTGTGATAGTGGAATGTGGATGTAAGTCTCTGTCGTAAAGAGGGTTTAGAATTTGAGCTGGCAGGTATTATGGTGGCTGAATGTGATTTTTCTATTGGATGACTGAGGGTACAGGTGGAGAAGGTAGGAGGAGAAGAGAGAAGCAAGGGAAGCTCCAAGTTGTCAGGGCTGGTTTCTAGGGCTTTGAGCGGGCTGCTAATGATGATGTTATACTGTTATTCACAGGCCTTCAGCTCAAGTTCAACAAACACTCCACTTGTTAGGTAGTACACCATTTTCCACCAATTTCAGAAACACACAAAATTCCTGCTCTCAAGGCCCCTCCATGCCAAAAAGCTGACCCAAGTCAACTTCCCAGCTCCACGATCAGCCACAGGAGTTCCTCCTGGGGCCCACCCACTTGCGGGGCCAACAATCTCTCCACTCGGGTTTCAGCAGTACTAGAGCCAGGGAAATTCTTGCTCATGCCCACTGGACCCAAGTTTACTGAAAAACCAAGTGCTGGTCTCTTTGTGCCAAAAAGCTGGCCCAAGGCAACTGCCCTTGTGCGATTCACTGCAGGAATTCCTCCTAGGGCCCTCTCACTTGCAGTGCTAATGGTCTCTTTGCTTGGGTTTCAGCAGTGCTCAGCCAGAGAAGTGCCCTCTCATACCCAAGTTTACTGAAAAAACTTGGTGCTGAAGGTAAATCCATGGAGTGACCACTGGTACATTAGTGTGGTGCGTCTTCTTCCCTTACCCAGGGACGTCTCTGATGGCCTTTCTCATCTGCCGGACAGCACTCTGCAGGGTAGATTCCCCTGTGTTTGTTATTCTTCCCTCCCCTCTTTCTCTTTTCTAATCCTACCCCCCTCAGTTTGGTGCACTCTGACTCAGTGAGCTATTCAGAGCACCAGAAACCCTATTTCAAACTGTTGCACCTAGTTTTTCAGGCATTAAGATGCTAGAGAGAATTAGCATGGCAATTACTGATGGGACGCCATTTTTGCAACCTCCTTTTGATGAAGTCTTTTGATGCACATAAAAACTTAATTTTAAAAAATTCCCAGTCGGCAAGGTTATGGTCATTGCTTGGTCACAGCCAGCTACCCAGAGGGACCGAGTAGTTGATCCTGCGGGCTTGGGACCATGGTCGCAGGGGACATCAAGCTCAATTGGCATAACATACTATACAAAACACTGTTCCACCTACTACTTTGGCGAGTAGCGACTGGGACCTTAAAA
>NW_006921619.1:14089782-14108375 GCF_000298275.1 Orycteropus afer afer | reverse complement strand
AAAAAAAAAAAAAAAAAAAAATTCCCAGTCATCTAGCTTCTCTTCCACCTCCTGTGCATTCTGGGTTATGCTTGATAGCTTATTTATGCTGTAAATTAGGACCCCTAGATTTGCCCCTATTTCATCCTTGATGAATTTTATAGTTTTGGGTTTTACATTTAAGACTTTGATCCAACTAGGGTTTGTTTTTGTGTATGCGGTGAGTACTGGTCTTGTTTCATTTTTTGCGAGTGGATATCTGATTTTGCCAACACCATTTGTTAAAGAGGCTATCTCTTCCCCATTTAATGGGTTTTGGACCTTTGTCGAAGATCAGCTGTCCACAGATGGATGAGTGTATTTCTGGGTTTTTGATTCTGTTCCATTCATTTATCTATCATCATATCAATACCAGGCAGTTTTGAGTACTGTGACTGTATAGTAGGTTTTGAGATTTGGAGCATGAGACTTCTTACTTTGTTCTTCTTCTTCAATAGTGCTCTGCTTATCCAAGGTCTTTTTCCTTTCTGTATGAAGTTAGTAATTGGTTTTTCCATGTCCTTAAAATATTTTGTTGGTATCTGGATTGGGATTGCATTAAATGTGTAGATTGCTTTGGGTAGTATTGACATTTTCACAACATTCAGTCTTCCTATCCATAAACAAGGCAGGTTCTTCCATTTACATAGATCCTCAAGGTAAAAATATTTTAAACTATCAGAGAGGAATATTTTAGATTGATAAAAGATGTAATTAACCAAGAAAATAAAGCTGTCATTGATCTTCTATGTATCTATGTAATAGCACAAATCTAAAACATGAAAAGAGAAAACTATGACAAAGCAAAACTTAAGTAAAAGACCTTAATAATCTCTCTCAAAGAGAAACATTTTAAGTAAATAAAAAACAAGAAAAAATACAAATAATTCAACTAACAAATACATATTCTTTTCAAAGTTTGCATACTTATAAAAATCGACTTTTTCTCAGTCCACAAAGATATCTCAGTTAATTCTGTAAAGCAAAAGTTATAGAGAACAGAATTTCTGACCTTTTGATACAAAAAAATTAGGAACTAACAATAAAGGGTAGTTATAGTCCCACCAGCCCCTCCTCAGAAGGAAGGTTGGGCAATCTACTTCCATAGTGATAATGCCTCAGAAACCCAAGGAGGGGTTGCTACACATCAGGTACAACTCAACAACAGTGAGTTTTTGGTCTGGATCCTCCCCAAAGTGACTATCCACTTGGAAATTTAAAAATAATATTTTAAATAATTATTGTGATCAATATTTAGAAATGAGTGGCAGTGTGAGTTCTACATGTCAAAATGTATGAGACACAGTCAAAGTAGCAAAGTGGCATTTACACAAATTTGCATTTAATAACAAACAAGATATATTAAAAATAAACTAATTATGAATCCAATTCAAAATTATATAAAAAGAAAAAGAAAGTAAATATAAATACTGTAGAAATTAATAAATAGAAAGTGAACATTAATAAAATACAATATGATAAATTTTAGGATAGATAAATAATGTCAATAGCTATTTCTTTGAAAAAACTAATACAATACACAAATTCCTAGCACAAACAAAAAAAAACAGATAAGATGCAACCATATAAAAAGAAAACAAATAATTTTATTGTGTATATGGAAAAGATTTTGAAAATTTAAAAAAAGTATTATTTATATTTTTATGCCAGTAAATTTGGATATCTATACAAAATGGATACTATCCTTTGAAAATATAAACTTTCAAATGAACTCAAGAAAAGTCTTGAAAAACTTAAATGGCCAGTAATAAGAAGAGGAAACTTAAAATAAATCAATCAGAGATCTTTCTATTAAGCCAGTCTCAGGTGATGTTTATCTATGAGTTCTAGTAAATCTTTACAAAAATATTCCAAAACCTTTTATTATTATTATTATTATTGACAGCTGCTATACAACTAGCATTTCATTCTAGAAAAGTAATAAATCTTCATATGAAACTATGGGAGGTTAGTCCCAAAATAGAAAACAGTAAGTCAATTGGACTTATGAACAGATTAAAAAATAGTACATAAAATGTCTTAATTAAACTTTTTTACAAGATGTATCTCTAGCTTTAGTTCTATCTTTATCTATACTTTCATGTATCTAGCTATCCAATGAGTGAGAGGACAAGAGAGAGTACTAGCTCTTACAGAGATTTCAGTAATAATTCAGTCCAATAATTTTTAAAAAAATTTTATTGTGATTTGAGTGAAAATTTACAGAGAAAATTCATACACATTGTGTCTCATGACATTGATTGCAATTCCCTTCAATGTAACAACTCTCTTTCCACTTTCCTCCCTGTAGTTACCTCTTCCCTATGTCCTTCTCTCCCATGCACTCCCACCCCCTGAGCTGTCTCCCTATGCAAACACTAGCCTTCTGCTCTCCTGTGATTGATTGCTCCAAGTAGTGTATCTACCTAATGTAAACATTTACCTCATATGCCTGTCTATTGTTTGGGTGGGAGCCACAGGAGTGGATTCAATTCCAGACCTAAAGGGTAGCTAGAGGCCATAGTCTCAGGGGTCTCACCAGGCTCTATCAGACCAGCAAATCTGGTCTTTTTCTTATGATTTTGAGTGTTGTTCCACATGTTCTTCCATTCTACCCAGGATTTCCTCCACTGATGCCTCTCCAAGTGGTTGACAGGGCAGCCAGGCACCATCTACTTCTGCTGGTCTCATGGTCATATAAGCTGAGGATCACATGGTCTACCAGTCCCTTAGACTAATTGTTTCCATACATCTTTGTCTTCTTCATTCTTCTTTGCTCTGGATAAGAAGAGACCCATTGTTGCATCTACATGGACACTTACACGCCTTTAAGATACCAATCACTACTCACCAAAGTAGGATGTAGAACAATGTTTTTGTGTAGTATATTATGCCAATTGAGCTTGGTGTCCTTTGTGACCATGGTCTCAACCCCAAAGGTCCAAGTACTCATTCTTTCCAGGTAGCTGGCTATGGGCACGAAATCACCACAACCTTGCTCCTTGTCAGCTCTACTATATACCTGGACATTCTTACAGCACATACAAATATGCATGTAGAAACATTGTCTACTAATTCTATACATTGTCATGGGCACACTACCCCCTGCCTAGACATACCTGTTCATTCAGCCTGTCCACCTTACTATCCACCCATAGGTCAATGTTTGCCATCACTGACAATGCAGTACTGTACATGCAAAAGGGTTCATCTTTGTTGTAGGTACTTCCCATGTACCTCTCTATGTCTTCCTCTTCCTCAGTGCCACCATGTTGATCACTCATATTGGGTACTTTGCCCTTCCCTTCACCCAAATAAATACTTGTCTCTATCTATCTAGCAGGGTCAGTCCAATAATTTAAAATGAATGGTCCATTTTAAAAACGCAGTGTGATATGCAGAAAAATGAAATTATTTACTCAAGTATCACAGGAACTTAGTGGCACTAATTTGCCCTCATAACTCATATGTAAACTTTTCACTACTTGAAAGATTCTTTAAAGTCTCATATTCCTCTTTTCTCTTCACTTCATACATAAATCACAAATATTCTCTGAATGTAGCTCGGGCCTAAGGAATGAGCTTAAAACACATACATGGATTTTTATAATAGTTTAAGTCTTATTTGTAAGTAACTGAAAGAAACTTAGAATCTGGAGAAGCAATCCTAACACTGAGATCAAAGTCAAGGAGAATGATCATGACCTCCCTGTATTAAGTCAAAATACTGGGCTCCTTGGAAGGAAGGTTAGGCAATCCTACTTCCGTAGTGATACTGCCTCGGAAACCCAAGGAGGGGTCGCTATGAGTCGGGGCCGACTCGACTGCAAAAAACAACAACAGCAACAACTGGGCTCCTTAAAGTATGGCTCTGACTTACTATAAGAAAAAAATATTCTTATGGATGTTAGGAGAATTCTCCCACATTTTCTTGACATATATTACCCATCTTCTTTCCTTTTCCTATACTGGTAGCTAATGGAGAAGAAAAGAATTTTCTATTTCAAGAGAACTTCGGAAGATATAATTACTCTTCAGCTGCTAACCAAAAGGTCTGTGGTTTGAACCCATCAGCCACTCCACTGGAGAAAGATAAGGCAGTTTGCTTCTGTGAAGATTTACTACCTTGGAAACCCTATCTGGAGTTCTCCTGTATCCCATAGTGTTGTTATGAGTCAAAATTCACTCAGTGGTCTTGAGTTTGGTTTTGGGTTTTTGGCATGACTGAAAAACTGTAAAACCCACAGCTTAAAAGCCATAAGTAAATCCCAAGTGTCAGAATATAAGGAAGTTAACAAAAAAAGAAGTAAGGATACAAATGCCATAGAAACATAGGCTAATCCTTCCTGCATATTAATATTAAAAATATGTGACTTAACATCATTCCTGTAATCATTCATTCATTCAGCAAATATTTACTGAGTATGTATTCTGTGCTAAACCTTATGATAAATGCTATACAATGTAATAATTACAATGTTACATCTCTTTAAATATGCTCTCCTCTGGGTAAAATACAAGGAGCAGAATACAAATATTTCTCATACAGCAATCACTCCTGTAACACAAAAATAGATAAAGTTCCCTTGCAGCAAAATTTGGTCTTCCTACATCAATGTCTAAAATGGACTTGAATCAGTTATAGTCCTCTCCCTTAAAGAGCCTACTATTTAATATGGAGGAAAGACATAAATAACAGCATAAGGAAGAAGGAGGTTGGTATAAGTGGTAGGTATGTTTAAAAGGGAAGGAGATCACTTCTGGCTAGATAATTAAGGAGTAATCTCAAGGAGAACATGGTGGTAGAGCAGACCGCAAAAAATGATAGGATTTGTGTACATGGAGATGAAGAAAGATGTTTCAAGCTGATGAAACAGCATTTTTTTTAAAAAAAGAGATAGGTATAGGAAAGCACATAGTATGCCTATGAAAGATCATTGATTTCATGTGAGAGTTAAAAGATTGGGTTAGAAATATAATTTAGAAATTCATAGATCATGTTAGAAACTGAATGCTAAGCAGGCAATAAAAATGTTACCATTTATACCCACATTTACTTCACCTCAAGACAAGGAATAAACCACTTTTAAGTGGCTGAACACTTAATGTCATGATTATTATTTTATTAAAATAAAAATAAATCCTTATCTTCAAGTATAGATTAAGCTGTTTTTTTAAATCTAACAATAATTCTTCCTTTCAACTTTTTTATCATGGGTCAGGTCATTTTTCTTCTTTCTGGACAGTTAAAATCTTGTAACTATAGAAGTGTTGGTGCTATTCTTAAATTAGAAAGAAGGTTATAATTTCAGTGTAAATGTTTGCTTTTATTCTCCAGTATTTATATTTACTTTCCCAGATGTCTCTTGACTAGACTGAGAAAATTCCTTCTTACTCATTGTTGGAAGACTACTACACGGTAGGACTCTCTCTTCGGAGGACGAATCAAACCAACAACCATTCCTAGTTAGCGAAGCAAACACTAGTCTGGGCTGAGCTTTAGCATCTAATTACTGAATCTCCATAGTAAACACATACACACAGAAAGGATCCAAAACATTAATGTAAGTAAACCATGCCCAAATCACTATCAGCCACTTTCCCTTTTCTCCCAAATATTCATGAAACATGAGTTGCATGTCTTCAAACAGAATAGCGTAGAGTGTATCTTAGACTAGGTTCTGTAGAGAAGCAAAACCTGTGAAGTTTAGAGAGAGAGAGAGAGAGAGAGATTTATTTCAAGGATATTGCTCCCATGGTTGTAGAAGCTGGTAAGTCCCAAGTCCATGGGTCAGACATCAGGCTGGAGGCTTCTCAGGAGAAGCCACAGTAGCTCATGTAGCTCACAAGGTCGGCATGTCAGACAGCAGGCCCCTGGCTCAAGTAGAAAGAACCAGAGGTCAGACAGATGGTGATCAGCCAGATGCAGGATCCAAATCAAGCAAAAAGCCAGAGAGTTTTCCCAGAATATCCATATATATTGGATACAGGTTACACCCCTGAGGGAACTCCCTTTCAACTGATTGGCTGCTCATCGTAGATCTCATCATGAAAATGATTACATTACCTTAGATTTCATTCTGGGAGATGACTACATCATTACACAGCTGTCAAACTACAGCATAACTGCTAAAAATCACTGAGAATCATGGCCTAGTCAAAGTGATAAACAATTTTAATGCACTAGTTCCTTGAATTACTTACATAGTGCTATGGGTTGAATTATGTCTTCTCCACTCCAAAAATATGTTGAAATCCTAAATCTTGTACCTGTGAATATGACCTTGTTAAGAAAGGGAGTTTTTCTTTCAGTTGAGTAGATCACACTAGAGTAAGATGAAGCCTAAGCCCTTTCGAGTGGTGTTTTATAAAAGGTGAGAACAGACACTATATGAAAATGCATCTATAACTAGCAAAGGAACACCAAGGATAATCAACAGAAACCAGAAACTAGGAGAGAAGTATGGAGCAGTTCCTCTCCCAAACCTCAAAAAAACATTGACACAGCTAATACCCAGAACTGTGACAATAAATTTATGTTCTTAAATCCACCCATCTTGTGGTATTACACTATAGCAGCTCTAGGAAGTTAAGGCACACACATTTAGGCAGTGTTTGTGCTCCACCCTCCCTATTATAGGATCATACTATACAACCGCCTCTTTGATTAATGGGAGCTCTGGTGGTGTAGTGCCTAAGGTATTTGACTGCTAACAAGAAGGCTGGCAGTTCAAAGCCACCAGCCACTCCTCGGAAGGAAGACTGCGCAATCTACTTACATAGACATAATGCCTCGGAAACCCAAGGAGGGGTCACTGAGTCGGAACTGACTTGACAGCAGTGAATTTCCTTTTTTTTTTTTTTCTTTTTTGGTTCTTTGGCTAACAGAGCTTGTAATTTTGTTTTTCTTTTCTTTACTTTTTCCTTTTTTTTTAGTCTAGGCTATTCTATGATTTGTGTGAATCTGCACAAAATCACTCAATCTATGTGAGCCATGCTGTCTTCATTTATTGAACAGTACAATGATATTTTCATCACAGGATAGCTGTGGGGCTCATATGAGAAAATGCTTGCAACTGTCCCTAGTAAAATGTGTGCACATAATGTCTTTACTGTGATTTAACATATTTTATTAAGCAGCTACTATTTATGAGGTGATAGAAATGACAAAAATGTGATTTCCTTCTTCTTCCAGGGGTATACAGTCTCTCCACAAAGCATTTGGGTAAAATCAAATTTGTAACAACTAGACTTACTGAACTTGTTCTGCTGGCATCAGATAAAATGATCTACTTAAATAAGACAAAGAAAACAAAACTTTAGAAAATTAACCTCAGTTTAGACTACATTACAGTTCTTACTGCGGCTTGGGAGGAGCTCTGGTAGCATAGTGACTAAAAGTACTTGACTGCTAACCAGAAGGCTGGCGGTTCAAACCCACCAGCCACTCCTCGGAAGGAAGGTTGGGCAATCCTACTTCCGTAGTGATACTGCCTCGGAAACCCAAGGAGGGGTCGCTATGAGTCGGGGCCGACTCGACGGCACATAACAACAACAACAACTGCGGCTTGGGAGGAAGGACAGGCTTGAAAAAAGTGGAAGAGAGATGGCAGTTCAGAGCTAGCTGCAAAGAGACAGTAACCTTAGTTAAGGAATAACTGTCTCTAGGGGCTGATTAGGAGCTCTGGTAGTGTAGTGCCTAAGGCACTTGACTGCTAACCAGAAGGCTGGAGGTTCAAACCCACCAGCAACTCCCCAGAAGGAAGGTTGGGCAATCTACTTCTGTAGTGATACTGCCTCAGAAACCCAAGGAGGGGTCACTATGAGTCAGGGCAGACTCGATGGCACACAACAATAACAACGAAGGGCTTATTAGAAATGAAGGAAGTTATATTTAGCCCAATTCAACAAAAGTTACTTTAATTAAATTGAGGAAAAATTTGAGTTGTAAAGGTACAGAAGACCCTTGGATTATTTTTACAGATTCTTGTCAGAAAAAGGAATGAGGAGGTACTGTCAAGGGAAACATGAAGAATGACAGCCTGGGAGGAGTTCTGAGACAAACTTGAGTAATGAAACAGCTAGAGAACAGTGCATTTTTAAAAGTATGTCTCCTTATTTGTTATGCTAGATTACACCTTGAAGAGAAAATTTTCTGAGGAAGTCTTGATAAGCTCATATATAAGCCAATTTATTTTTCATTTGCATTTGTACAGTTTATAAACGGTTACAGTTTTACTTATAGGCTGATAGACAGGTCTGACTTGATGGCACATAACAACAACAGTGTATTATTATTAGAAAATCTAAATTGTTGTTGTTGTTATGTGCTGTCAAGTCGGACCCGACTCATAGTGACCCCTCCTTGGGTTTCCGAGGCAGTATCACTATGAAAGTAGATTGCCCCATCTTCCTTCCGAGGAGTGGCTGGTGAGTTTGAACCGCCAGGCTTCTGGTTAGCAGTCTTAGGCACTATGCTACCAGAGCTCCCGAAAATCTAAATAGTTATAAAATAATAGTGGAAACAATTAAATGAGCACCTACTGTGCTACTATGTGCCTCATGCATTGAATGTTTTGTCTTTAAAAGCTCTGAATGAAAGTATTGTTATCCCCATTACACAGATGACAAAGCTGAAGATCATGTTATTGCTGTTAGGTGCCTTTGAGTCTGGTCTGACTCATAGTGACCCTAGATACAGCAAAACAAAATACTGCTCAGTCCTGTGCCAGCCTCACAATCCTTTCAATACCTGAGCCCATCATTGCAGCTACTGCGTCAATGCACCTCGTTGAAGTCTTCCCCTTTTTTGCTGACCCTCCACTTTACGAAGCATGATATCCTTCTCCAGGGAATGGTCCACTCTGACAACATGACCAAAATAGGTGAGATGAAGTCTGGCCACTCTCGCTTTCAAAGAGCATTCTGGCTGCACTTCCTCCAGGACAGATTTGTGGGTTTATCTGGTGGTCTATTGTTCTTTCAGTATTTTTTGCCATCATCACAACTCAAAAGCATCAGCTCTTCTTTGGTCTTCCTTATTCATTGTCCAGCTTTCACATGCATATAAGGAGATTGAAAACACCATGGCTTGAATTAGGCACACATTAGTCTTCAAAGTGATAACTTTGCTCTTCAGCACTTTAAAGAGGTCTTTTGCAACAGATTTGCCCAGTGCAATCTCGCTCACTCACTGCCATCGAGTAGGATACAACTCATAGCAACCCCTCCTTGCTTTTCTGAGCAGTATCACTACAAAAGTAGTTTGGCCAATCTTCCTTCCGAGAAGTGACTGGTGAGTTTGAACCACCAGCTTTCTGCTTAGGAGTCAAATGCCTTAGACACTATGCCAACATCTGATTTCCTGACTGCTGCTTTCATTGGTGTTGATTGTGAAAACAAGTAATATGATATCTGACCACATCAATCTTTCCTCCATTTATCATGATGTTGCTGATTGGTCCATTTGTGAGGATTTTTGTTTTCTTTATGTTAAGGTGTCATCTATACTGCAGACTGTAGTCTTTAATCTTCATCAGTAAGTTCTTCAAGTCATCTTCACTTTCAGCGAGCAAGGTTGTGTCATCTGCAGTATTGCAGGTTGCTAATGACTCTTCCTCCAATCCTGATGCCATACTCTTCTTCATATAGTCTAGCTTCTCAGATTATTTGCTCAGAATACAGATTGAATAAGTATGGTGAAAGTATACAATGCTGACACACTCCCTTCCTGATTTTAAACCATGTAGTATCCTTTTGTTCTGTTTGAATAACAGCCTCCTGGTCTATGTACAGGTTCCTCATAAGCACAATGAAGTGTTCTGGAATTCCCATTCTTCTCAATGGTATCCATAATTTATGATCCACAGAATCAAATGTTTTTGCATGGTCAATAAAACATAAGTAAACATCTTTCTGGTGTTCTCTGCTTGCAGCCAAGATCCATTTGACATCAGCAATGATATCCCTCATTCCACATCTTCTTCTGAATCCAGCTTTCATTTTTGGCAATTTCCTGCCAATTACTGCGCAACCATTTTTAAATTATCTTAGGCAAGATTTTACTTGCATGTGATATTAATGATATTCTTCAATCATTTCCACATTCTGTTGGACCACCTTTCTTTGTAATGTACAAATATGGATCTCTTCCCCATTACACAGGTGGCCAGGTAGCTCTCTTCCAAATTTCTTGGCCTAGGTGAGTAAGTGCCTCCAGCATGGAATCTGTTTGTTGAAACATGTCAGTGGGTATTCCTCAATTACTGTAGCCTTGTTTTTCACCAATTCCTTCAGTGATGCTTTGACTTCTTCCTTGGGTACCATAAGTTCTTGATCATATACCACCTCCTGAACATTGACCAATTCTTGTTGGTACAGTGACTCCATATAATCCTTACATCTTCCTTTGATGTTTCCTGCATCATTCAATATTTTGTCCATAGAATCTTTCAATATTGCAACTAAGGGCTTGAATTTTTTCTTCAGTTATTTCAGCTTGAGAAATGCTGAGCATGTTCTTTCCTTTTGGTTTTCTAACCACAGGCCTTTGCACATTTCATTATAATAATTGACTCTGTCTTCTTGCGCTGCTCTTTGAAATCATTTGTTCAACTATTTTATTTTGTCATTTCTTTCCTTTGAATTAGCTACTCTCCACTCTAGAGCAAGTTTCACAGTCTCTTCTCACATCCATTTCAGTCTTTTCTTCCTTTCCTGTCTCTTTTTAGGAGCTCTGGTGACATAGTGCTTAAGTCATTTGACTGTTAACCAGAAGGCTGGTGGCTTTGAACAAGCCTCAGAAGGAAGACTGGACAATCTATTTCCATAGAGATATTGCCTTGGAAACCCAAGGATAGGTTGCTATGAGTCAAATCGACATGATGGCAGTGAGTTTGGTTTTGGTTTTGTCTCTTTTTAATGACTTTTTGCTTTCTTCATGGATGATGTTTTTGATGTCATCCCATAATTCCTCTGATTTTTGGTGATTGGTGTTCAACGCATAAAATCTATTCCTCAAATGGTCTCTAAATTCAGGTGGGATGTAATCAAGGTCATATTATGGCTCTTGTGGATTTGTTTTAACTACCTTTAGCTTCAACTTGAACTTGCATATGAGCAATTGCTTATCTCTTCCACAGTCATCTCTTGGCCTTTTTTTGACTGATGATATTGAACTTCTCTATTACCTCTTTCTATAGATGTACTCAATCTGATTCTTGTGTATTGTATCTGGTAAGGTCCACATGTATAACCACCATTTATGTTGGTGTAAAGGGTATTTGCAATGAATAAGTCATTGGCCTTGCAAAATTGTACCATGCTATCTCCAGCATCATTTCTATCACCCACACCAGTTTCCAACTACAAGAGCTTCTTCTTAGTTTCCAACTTTTGCATTTCAATCACCAGTAATAAACCATACTTCTTGACTACATGTTTGTTCAATTGAGACTGCAGAAGTTGGTAAAAAATCTTCAATTTCCTCATCTTTGGCTTTGGTGGTTGGTGCATCAATTTGAATAATAGTAGTATTAACTAGTCTTCCTTGTAGGTGTATGGTCATTATCCTATCACTGTCAGCATTGTACTTCAGGATAGACTTTGAAATATTCTTTGTGACAATGAATGCCATGCCATTCCTTTTCAATTTGTCATTCCCAGCATAGTAGATCATATGGTTGTCTGATTCAAAATGGCCAAAATCAGACCATTTCAGCTCACTGATATTGATCTTTATGCATTCCATTTCATTTTTGATAACATTAAATTTTTGTAGTTTTGTACTTCGTATATTCCATGTTCCAATTATTAATGGATGTTTACAGCTGTTCCTTCCCATTTTGAGTAATGTCACATCAGCAAATGGAGGTCCCAAAACCTTTACTCTATCCACATCATTAAGGTCAACTCTACTTTGAGGAGGCAGCTCTTCCCCAGTTATATATCGCTCATCTTCTGGCACTATATCAGACAGTATATCAGGACTATTCATAAAGATTTCCACTATATATGAGACAGTATTTCACTGCTATTCATAAGGTTTTCCCTGGCCAATACTTTGAGAAGTGGATAGCTCCTTCCTTCTTCTGAGTCTATCTTACTATGAAAACTCCACTGAAACCTGTTCACCATGGGTGACCCTGCTGGTGTTTGAAATACCAGTGGCATAGCCACCAGCCTCACAGCAACACACAAGCCACCACAGTATGACAAACTGACAGACGAGTGCTGGTTTGAAGATCTTAGAAGTGAACAAATATGTTCAAAGTCACACAGCCAGCAGAAGACAAAAAAAATGATTTGATGCTGGACCTGTCAATCACCACAAATAATTTTGCTTATAATTTTGTGTCTAGAATTTGGCAATAGAAACTAGATATGAAGACTTTGTAAATATTTATTTAATTGTCAATAGAATACTAAAATGTTAGACTTGGGAGGGATTTTTTTTGTGTGTGATTTGGGTGAAAATTTACAGAGCAAATTCACTTTCCACACAGCAGTTCACATACATCTTGTCTCAGGACATTGACCATAATTCACCACAATGCAAAAGCTCCCCTCCCACTTCCTGCCAACAATCACCTCTTCCCTGTGTCCATCCCTCCATGCACCCCTGCCCCCAGAGCTGTCTCCCTGTGCATAAACAGCCCTTCTTTCTCCCGTGATTGTTCTCTCAAGACTTGGAAGGGATCTTTAAGATCAAATTCAAACTTTTCATTTTACTATATGGAAAAATTAGATCTAGAGAGCCAAGTTGGCTTGCCCAAGGTAACAAAGTAACTCAATGAAAAACTTGGTATTAGAATTTAGGTCTCCTGACCCCCTGCTTCAACTTTTTCTGAGGGTATTTGAATAGACCACACACCAGGCCCTAGAACTAGTCTACCTATTATGCTAAGCAGCAATCTACCTTGGCACTCTCTCTTCTTCTCTGGGCTTTGCTAAGTTTCATCTGCTACCCACAAACCCCCTAGGAGAAGCCTCATCAGTAGGCTCCATCTATCCATAGAACACCAATGCTTATGCCAGCATTGTCAATATTTCCAGGCCTCTGACTCTAAGGCTCTCCCAGCTTCCATTAAGAGGAGATAAGAATGGTATCTTCTCAATGTAGTGCCACCCATGGTTACCTGGGTTCCTGGTGGTTTGACTTGTCAATGATATCACAAAATATTTCTTAAATCATTTTGCCAAGCTCTGTCTCTTATGCCACCCTAATTCTAGGTAATCAAACCAAGTCAATGAAAAATGAGCTATGCCATGTTCTTCTTTTTCTTTGTCTTATTTTTCCCAGGCTGTTGTCCCACCAAACATCCACTTGCCTTTGTATAAAAAAAGTTCCTATACTTTCTGCTCACTACTGCTTTCGAGTTGGATCCAACTAACTCATAGTGACACCTCCTTGGGTTTTGGAGGTGTTATCACCATGGAAGTAGGTAGCCCAACCTTCCATCCAAGGAGTGGCTGGTGGGTTTGAACCACCAGCCTTCTGTTAGCAGTCAAATGCCTTAGGCACTACACCACCAGGTCTCCCATACATGTTGGTAGATACAAGTAAAAGGAAATATGTACTTTCTCTGTGTGTGTATGTGAATGCAGTGAGAATACTGTAAGTAGTTAAATATTCTTTTATGCTTGGAATTGATTTACTGGCCTTTTTAAGTGTCAACCAAGCAGTTTATGGCTGCTACAGCTCTATTTATAAAAGTTCTAACCACTGAAATTTACCTCTCTGTGGTCAAGAAATTCAAGGTTGGAATAGAATCAGTCCAATCAAATTGCAGTGAGTGTAGAAACACCTACAAACACTTGTCTCTGTTGTTCATGTATAAGATGTCACAAGTCTTGAACTGAATTTGCATTCAGTTGTAAGGTACTTGGTTGTATACAGATAAAGCCCAGAAGACTCCCTGCAGTCTTGAGGAGATAGGCAGCCAAATTTACCAACAATTGTCTGTCCTTCTGACAAGACACCTACCATTCTTCTAGGAGTTGGTTGATATGCTCTGGATGAAGCATATTAAAGGAAAAAGTCAAGAGGCTTACTTTGAGCCAAGCACCATGCTCTGTACTTTTCATCTCTCTATTAATCTTCCCAAAAGCCATGTAAGTCCCAGAGAGGTTAACAAATGATCTGTACAAACTCATGCAGCCAAGGGATAGCAGAGCCAGGCAAGGATTGGTCTTCTTAATCCAAATAGCTTGCCTTTCAGTGTGTATAACTACTCCCATGTCATCTTCCCGCATATGAAAACACAGGGCCTCTCATGCTTTCACCTTATGTACCCTGCTCTGGTCACTCACCATGAATAAGATCCTTCCAGGAGATGCATAGGATCAACCTCTGCCCATTGATCTGAGTACAGGTAGGTAGCTCATTATCAAATGGCTTCCCACTCTTTATAAGTGACTAACTCCCATTCGAATCTCTTTTGCATTGGAACTCAAAAGCAGAAATGACTTGAACCCGTATGAATTCCAGACAAATTCAAGCCTCTGAAGACAGAGAAATAATACCACAAAAAGAACATTTCTTGGATATCAAATTTCAACCAAGAGAAACTAAAAACTGTAGCAAAAAATGTAATATGATATTGAAAAATTAATATAATAGGACAATGAAAGACAATGCATTGCCATCGAATCAGATCCAACTCATAGCAACTCCTCCTTGGGTTCCTGAGGTGGTATCATCACGAAGTAGATCACCCCACCTTCCTTCCAAGAAGTGGCTGGTGGGTTTGAACCACCAGCCTTCTGGTTAGCAGCCAAATGCCTTAGGCACTATGCCACAAGAGCTCCCAATATAATTGGACATGATGTAAATTGTGACATAGTTTTCACCAAAAAAAAAGCAACATAGAAGATAGTTATATTAAGTATATATGTAGGAGTGGTGCATGTGTGTGTGTGAGTTTGGTGGATGATTTAGTGGAAAGAAATACATGGTTACTTGATTTATTTACCTCCCTGTGTCTTCCTTTTCCTTGGTATTATTGTGCTGGTCACTTGCTTTTGGTATATTGTCTCTCCTTTCACCCAAATCAATACTTGTCTCTACCTATCTAGCAGTGTTCTCTTCCTTCCCTTCTCACCCCTGGTAACCAAAAAAGAAAATTTCCTTCCATATATAAACCTTTCCTTGATTTTTACTGCAATGAACTAATACAATATTCATCCTTCTGTGATTGACTTATTTCACTCAGCATAATGTCCTCCAAGGTCATCCATGTTATGCAGTGTTTTGCAAATTCAACAGTATTCTTTACGGTTGCATAGTATTCCACTGCACACATCACCACTTCTATTCCTTCACCCAAGATCTATTATTTTATCTTTACTGTCCTCTTGAATTTGTCAATTCATATAGTACTATGATCCCAAATGCAATCTGTCTAAAGGTGAACTAATCATCTCTCACCAGTCCATTTCAAACATATTTTTATTGTTCCAGTTATCCAGGCTCACACATTGGCATCATTTTTTAACTCATTCTCATCATTACCTCCTATGATATGAAAACTTTGTTAATCTCTTAAATCCCTTCATTTGTCTTTATACTTCTTGTCATTACCTTAACAAGACTGTTTCTGGTCCACGTGTTAATTACCGCAGCAGGTCCCTTTTTGGCTTGCCTGTTTCTGTTCTCTTCTCCCTCCAATCCACTCTGCACGTTCCTGCCAGAAATTCTTCCTTCAACACTATTTTCATCATGCAACTGTTGTTGTTGTTGTTGTTGTTATGTGCTGTCAACTCAAACCTGACTCATAGCAACCCTACAATATCACTCCAGAAGTAGATTGGCCAACCTTCCTTCCAAAGAGTGGCTGGTAGGTTTGAACCGCCAGCCTTTTGGTTAGCAGTCAAGTGCCTTAGGCACTACACTACCAGAGCTCCTATCATGTAACTAGTCTACTCAAATATCTTCAATGATTCTGAGTTTTTATTTCCAAATTCTGAATCTTTCTGATTTTCAAAGTATATCATATCATGGTCTATCTCAATTGAACTACTGTAACCCCAGTACTTCTCAAATGACCTGTCAGGTATTTTCCACACTGCTGTGAATATGCTTTATACCTCTGTGCTTTCTGCTTATTTGGGACCTGTTTTTCACATATCCTTTATTATTCAAGTCTTAAAATCCAATGAATCCTTCAAGACTATCCCATGTTCTTTTTTCTTGAAAAACTTATGCTGGTTACCTGCCAGTTTGCACTCAGATCCTTTCCATCTATTCTCTTACTCTGTTCTGTATTACCACTAATGAATTACGCTCCCTTGGCCTCTAGCTTCTAGGTGGCTTTGGTCTGTGTGAAGCATGGAAGAAGATTCAAGAGGATGAAGAAGAGACAAGTTAGTGTTTTTCTTTCTTTTCTCTGCTTTTTGTGGTGTCTCTAGCAAAGGCTATGTCTCCTCCATATCCTACAGACAATGTTCACTTCTGAGTTCTGGAAACAGTACCTTCTCCTTTCAGTTTCTCCAGTCTAGGGCTAGTTCTTGTTCTCTAGGTTGCCTTACTACCCATGTTTGGTTTCTTAGCCTTCTATCACAGGTGTAACAAATTCCCTGTATTAAAATCCTTTCTGATGCAGTTTTTGTTTTCCTGTCAATACTCAAGGTTGGACTATATAAATTTCAATATCCTTTCTAAAAATCTTTGTCCATTATTACTATTATTTGTCCATTATTATCCATTATTATTGTTGTTGATTATCACAATATCTCGACCTTTATTATGTATTGGCTAGAGTTGTGAATATTTTTTTCACTGTGTATTGATTCAACAGATGTCTATTTACCTATATAATGTACATTTCACCACATCAGGTGGAGGACACTGAGGGTAGGGTACAAAGAAATTTCTATTAAAAGTATTTATAATCTTGGTGGTAGAAAAAGACACCCACAAAAACATCAAGCACCAACACTAAGCATTACTTGGTTAAGAGCAAAGTAAATGCCACAGAAAATGCTTGCTCTTATTTAAACTTTTTGTCGTCAGAGATGAGGACTGAGCTTATGTTGACAAGGTCAATAAATTCATATTTTTTATTTACTCACTGTAATAATTGCTTACAATAATACTGGAGTGTGGGGAATGTACAATGTCCATAAAAGCCAAGAAAAAAGTTGATTTTTAAAACCAAAATTGAAACACCAAATTATTACTTTTAATTTTTTTTTTTTTTTTAGTAGTCTATGTGGCAGACTGTTTTGATTAAGATTATAGCCTTGGAAACCTTATGAAGCAGTTCTACCATGCCCTATAGGGTCACCACTATGAGTTGGAATTGACTTGATGACAATAGTTTGATTTGGATTTTTATATGTTGGTATTAGATTAACAATGAGAAGATTTTCCCACAATGAACAAAAAAATAACCATTTATTTGACATTTATCATTGAACTATGCTAGGAGCTGGTGAAAAAGAAATTCATGGCCTCTGCCCTTATAGAGCTTAAAGTTTAAGATGGGGCACAAGTGAGTAAATAAGAAATAAGAGTGTGATGCAATGATGATAATTATGGCTACCTACTAGCTCTGGTAGCATAGTGCCTAAGGCACTTGACTGCTAACCAGAAGGCTGGTGGTTCAAACCCACCAGCCACTCCTCGAAAGGAAGGTTGGGCGATCCTACTTCCGTAGTGATACTGCCTCGGAAACCCAAGGAGGGGTCGCTATGAGTCGGGGCCAACTCAACGGCATATAACAACAACAACAACAACTATGTACCAAACACCACACTATTTCTTACTTACCATGTAAAACAAAAATAAAACCTTTTACATGGATATTATTGTTGCTATTTAAAATAAATAAATAAACTAGAAACATGGAACACTTGTTTAAAGTGACACAGCCAGTGTGTGGTGAAGCCAAAGTTTAAACCCAAAGCCCCCTGAATTCAAAGCCATAATTAGAGCATAATATACCATCACCAACAGATCATTGTCCTTCATTCAACCATGAATTTATTCAGCAGAGAAGAGTTAGAAGAGTTTCTAGAACTTCCTAAAATAATGAAATTTAGATTCCACTTAGCTACAGGTATCAAGTTGCATGCTATCCCATTTTCTGTCTTCTCTCCACATTCAGTAGGTATAAGAAATTTGAATGCACTTTGGGACTGCTAACCAGAAGGGAACCAGGTGAGAAGAGGGGATCCATGTGAGGAGAGGGAACCCAGGCCATGCCCCACAAGTGGCAAGGTGGGAAAGCAGGGAAAGGAGAGAAAAGGCAAAGGGGACCAGAACAGATTGAGGAGTCAGCTGCAGGGATCCAGGTGAGGAGAGGGAACCCAGGCTATGCACCATAACAGCAAGGCGGGAAAGGGGGGAAGGACAGAAAAGGCCAAAGGGACCAGGACAGAGTGAGGAGTCAGCCAAAGGGATCCAGGTGAGGAGAGAGAAACCAAGCCACGCCCCACAAGTGGCAAGGTGAGAAAGCAGGGAAAGGACAGGAAAGGCCAAGGGGACTGGGTCAGAGCAAGGCATCAGCCACAGGGATCCAGGTAAGGGTGGTTGGAGAGGTTTCCAACAGCTAAGGGAGATAAACTTGTCTGTC
>NW_006921619.1:14087691-14088311 GCF_000298275.1 Orycteropus afer afer | reverse complement strand
TTACTATAATGAAATGTTCAAAGACCTGGAGTCTGAAAACCAAAAGGGAAGAACACGTTCAGCGTTTCTCAAGCTGAAAGAATTGAGGAAAAAAATTAAGCCTCAAGTTGCAATATTGAAAGATTATATGAGCAAAATAATGAATGATGCAGGAAACAACAAGAGAAGATGGTAGGAATACACAGAGTCACTGTACCAAAAAGAGCCAGTCGATCATCCATTTCAGGAAGTGACATATGATCTAGAACCAATGGCACTGAAGGAGGAAATCAAAGCTCAATGAAGGAATTGGCAAAGAACAAGGCTTTGGGAATTAATGGAATACCCATTGAGATATTTCAACAAATGGATGCCCCACTGGAGGCACTCACTGTTATGCCAAGAGATTTGGAAGACAGCTACTTGGCCAACTGACTGGAAGAGATCCATATTTGTACCCATTTCAAAGAAAGGTGATCCCACAGAATGTGGAAATTATCCAAAAATATCATTAATATCGCACACAAATAAGATCTTACTGAAGATAATTCAACAAAGTTTGCAGCAGTGTATTGACAGAGAACTCCCAGAGGTGTAAGCTGGATTCAGAAGAGGACGTGGAACAAAGGATATCATAGCTG
>NW_006921619.1:14075228-14086776 GCF_000298275.1 Orycteropus afer afer | reverse complement strand
AACTGCTAAAAGAACTAACAGATCTGTCCTGGAGGAAGTGCAGCCAGAATGCTCCTTGGAAGCAAGAATGGCCAGACTTTGTCTCATCTACTTTGGTCATGCTGTCAGAAGGGACCACTCCCTGGAGAAGGACGTCATGCTTAGTAAGGTGGAGGGTTGAGGAAAGAGGGGAAGGCCTTTGAGATAGATTGACACGGTGGCTGTGACGATGGGCTCCATCATGGAGCTGGCTCGGGATCAGGTAGTGTTTCATTCTGCTGTGCATGGGGTTGCTATGAGTCGGAAACAACTCGACGGCACCTAACAACAGCAACAACTAGAAGGCTGGAGGTTCAACACACCAGGCACTCCTCGGAAGGAAGGTTGGGCAACCTACTTCCATAGTGACACCGCTTCGGAAACCCAAGGAAGGGTTGCTATCAGTCGGGTTCAACTCTACGGCACATAGCAACAACAACAATAATTGTAAGAACATCCTCAGTGAACAAGGTTTCAGGAGAAGCATAGTGAGACCAGAAGAGCTCTTTAAAACAGATTAATTGGTGAAGAGCTTCCAACCCCTTTTTGCTGGGAAGTGGCTTTGGCTTTACTTCAATTGAATACATTAAATCTGAGCCGCTAGACATTTGGTTTTGCTCAGGTGCAAAGCTGACGGTGTGATATCTTGGCTCTCCAAATAAAAGAAAATACAAGAAAGTATCTGGAAAGTAAGAGATAACTTTGCATTTGAATTGTAAATTGATAACTATCTAACCCTACCTGAGTGCTTTAAAAGGATGAGATGTGAATAGTTCCTAGTACAATCTTCTGCTGGGTCTAGAGTCCAGATTATGTCAACTTCTCAATGGTTATTATATTTTTATTGAGATATGTTGTTGTTGTTAGGTGCTGTCAAGTTGGCTCTGACTCATAGTGACCCTATCTATGTACAACAGAACACAACACTGCATGGTCCTGTACCAGACCCACAATCTTTGCCATACCTGGAGCCGTCATTGCAGCCATTGGTCTATCCATCTAGTTGAGGGTCTTCCCTTTTTTGTTGACCCTCCACTTTACCAAGCATGATATCTTTCTCCAGGGAATGGTCCCTTCTGACAACATGACCAAAACAGATCAGACGAAGTCTGGCCATTCTTGTTTCCAAGGAGCCTTCCAGTTGCAGGACAGATTTGTTAGTTTTTCTGGTGGTCTATTGTACTTTCAGTATTCATTGCCAACACCACAACTTAAAAGAATCAAATTTTCCATCTTCCTAATTCATTGTCCAGCTTTCACACATATATGAAGAGATTGAAAACACCATGGCTTGAGTCAGGTGCACATTAGTCTTCAGAGAGAACTCTTTGCTCTTCATTACTTGAAAGAGATCTTTTGTAGCAGATTTGCCCAGTGCAATATGACCACTGCTTCCATTGGTGTTGATTGTGGAACCAAGTAATATGAAATCTTTGACAATGTCAATCCTTTCTCCATTTATCATGATGCTGCTTATTTGCCCAGTTGTGAGGATTTTCATTTTCTCTGTCCTGAGATGTAATCCATACTGCAGACTGTAGTCTTTAATCTTTATCAGTAAGTGCTTCAAGTCATCCTCAATTTCAGCAAGCAAAGTTGTGTCATCTGCATATCACAGGCTGTTAATGAGTCTTCCTCCAATCCTAATGCCATGCTCTTCTTCATACAGCCCAGCTTCTCAGATTATTTGTTCAGTATACAGATTGAATAAGTATGGTGAAAGGATACAGTGTTGATGCACTCCCTTCCTGATTTTAAACCATATGGTATCCCCTTGTTCTGTTTGAACAACAGCCTCCTGGTCTATTCACAGGTGATTCCCCATAAGCACAATTAAGTGTTCTGGGATTCCCATTCTTCTCTATGTTGTCCATAATTTGTGATGATCCACACAATTGAATGTCTTTGCATAGTCAATAAGACACAAGTAAACATATTTTTGGTGTTCTTTGCTTTCATCCAAGATCCATCTGATATCAGCAATGATATGTCTCGTTCCACATCGTCCTCTGAATCCAGCTTGCATTTCTGGAAGTTCTCTGTCAATATACTGCTGCAACCATTTTTGAATTGTCATCAGCAAAATTTTACTTTCACATGATATTAATGATATTATTCAATAATTTCCAGATTCTGTGTGATCACCTTTCTTTGGAATGGATACAGATACGGATCTTTTCCAGTCATTTGGCCAGGTAGCTGTCTTTTAAATTTCTTGGCATAGATAAGCGAGTGCCTCCAGAGCAGCATCCGTTTGTTGAAACAACTAAATGGGTATTTCATCAGTTCCTGGAGTCTTGTTTTACTCCAATTCCTTCAGTGCAGCTTTGACTTCTTCCTTCATTAACATCAGTTCTCAATCATATTCCACCTCCTGAAATGGGTGAACATTGACCAATTCTTTTTGGTACAGTGACTCTGTGTATTCCTTCCATCTTCTTTTAGTGTTCTCTTAATCATTCAAAATTTTGTCCATAGAATCTTTCAACATTGCAACTCAAAGCTTGATTTTTTTCTTCAGTTCTTTCAGCTTGAGAAATGCCAAACGTGTTCTTCCCTTTTGGTTTTCTAATTCCAGATCTTTGCACATTTCATTATAATAATTAACTTTGTCTTCTCAAGGTGCTCTTTGAAATTTTCTGTTCAGCTCTTTATCTTGTCTATTCTTCCACCCACTTTAGCTACTCTCCATTCAAGGGCAATTTTCAGAGTCTCTTCTGACATCCATTTTGGTCTTTTCTTCTTTTCCTGTCTTTTTAATGATCTTTTACTTTCTTCATGGATGATATTCTTGATATTATCTCGCCATTCCTCTGGTTTTTGGTCATTGGTGTTCAAAGCATCAAATATATTGTTTAGCTGGTCTCTAAATTCAGGGGGGATATAATTAAGGTCATATTGGCTCTTGTGGACTTGTTTTAATTGTCTTAAACTTCAATTTGAACTTGCATATGGGCAAGTTGATGGTCTGTTCCACAGTCAGCTCCTGGCCTTGTTTTGGCTGAAGATATTGAGCTTCTCCATCACTTCTTTCCACAGATGTAGTCAATTTGATTCTTGTGTGCTCCATGTGGTGTAGTCCATGTGTATAGCCACCATGTGCATTGTTGAAAAAAGGTAATTGCAGTGAATATGCTGTTGGTCTTGCAAAATTCTATATTGCAATGTTGTTGTTGTTGTTGTTATGTGCCATCGAGTCGGACCTGACTCATAGCGACCCCTCCTTGGGTTTCCAAGGCAATATCACTATGGAAGTAGATTACCCCTTCTTCCTTCCAAGGAGTGGCTGGTGGGTTTGAACCGTCATCCTTCTGGTTAGCAGTCAAGTGTCTTAGGCACTAGACCTCGACTCATGGTAACCTCATGCACAATGGAGTGAAACACTGCCCAGTCTTGTGCCCATCTCCACTTGAATATGGGACCATTGTGAATCACAGGGTTTGCATTCACTGACTTATGGAAGTAGATTATCAGGTCTTTCTTCCTAGCTTATCTTATTCTAGAATATCTACTGAAACCTGTTCAGCATCAAAACAACATAAAGGCCTCTACTGACAGCTAGGTGGTTGTTGTGCACGAGGTTTATAGGTCAGGAATTGAATCTGGATCTCCCAAAGAGAATTCTACCACTGAGAATTCTACCATATTGGCTAGGCTATAGTATCCAGTAGGAGCTCTGGTGATGCAATGTCTAAAGCATTTGACTTCTAACCAGAAGATTGGTTGTTCAAATGACCAGCCACTCCATGGAAGGAAGAGCTACTTCCATAGAGACTTAGTGCCTCAGAAATCCAATGGAGGTTGATAGCAATGGGTTTGGTTTGGGTTTATAGTGCCCTGTTATTTAATCAAACAGTAATTAAGGTTTTGGTATAATGTATTTTTTGTCAATGTGATAAACATTGCAACCAGTTGACTGGAAGTAATGATAGTATGCTTGATAATGGGGGTGGGCCTCATCTAATCAGTTGAAAGGCCTTAAAGAGCAATAATTGAGGTATTGCATAGAACAATACATTCTGCCTTAATACGGCAGCATCAACTTCTACCAGATTTCCAGTTTGCCAGTCTGATTTACAGATTTTTAACTTGCTAGCCCCCACAATCATGTGAGACAATTCCTTAAAATAAATCTTATTGGTTCGGTTTGTATGGCACACCCTAACTGATACATAGGTCTTGAGTAACTACCACCTAGGAGTGGAATTGCTCTGTGATGGGGAAGACTCATGTTTAACTTTATAAGAAACTTTAGAATACTTCCCCATACTCATGTATCATTTTATACTCCAACCAACAATGTTATGAGAGTTCCAGTTGCTCCACATCCTCACTGGCATATAGCATTCTCAGTTTTCTTGATAGTTTTTGATACTTGATCTCATTTTGGTTTTAATTTAAATAATGTTATTTCTCATTGCTTACTGCCTATCCACATAAAATCCATTGTGAGGTATTTGTGCTTTTGGATGTATATAACAATTTAATATTGTTTTCAATCTAATACAATGAGTCACAATGTTTATTTGAAAGTTCGGATATTTATCTTTCCCAAAATAAATAGCAGTAAAATTGCTTGAGTAACACATTAGTGACTTCCTAAAAAATATTGGGCATGTTTTGCTTTTTTGCTTTATCTTAACACTCCCAGAGATGGTGTATGCTTTTAAAAAGGAGGAAGAAGAGACCATTAAACACAGGGCCTAATAGCAATGTTCTATATGGAGCCATTTCGCCTCTTACTAACCATCTGCTGGTAGTGATGATTTTATTCTACTATTTAATGGAGTATTTTTTGTAAAGTGACAATCTCAGTCACAGATATTACACATATTTTAAAAATATAAGTGATATTCAATCAGCAAACTGTTCGCTGAGAATGGGACTGACTAAAGTTGCACCCAGAGACCATTACTGCTCAAAGAGCTGAGCTAAGCCAAACTATTTAATGTTCTAGAAGGGAAAACTGAGTCCAAGAGACTGAACTAATTCCCAAGACAAGAATAGAATGCATGTAATTTTATTTACAACCCAATGTCCTTTCCAACATATATTGCGATGCCCTTGAAGTGATAAAAGTACTCTCATCTCACAGTTAGGTTGGAAATGAAAGTCCAAACTCAGTAGAAGTTTAGAAAAATGCTAAATGGAAAAATTAAAAGCTAACAGAATGTTGCTTGGAGTCACTTAAAATTATGGATTCTGAAGACAGAAGACCTGGTTTTAAGTTCCAGCACTTCTGCTCTTAACCATGTAGCTTTAGGCAAATCATTTTATCCTAATATTTTAATATCTTCAACTGAAATTCTAGGGTGAAGAAAACAAATATGTTGGTTGTGTGGGACAAAGAACTCTTTGGCCTTTGTCTCTGGTTCCTGAAAATAACCTTTCGAATTCTCAAGCAATCAAAATGTTTTCGTTTTCTAAAATAGCTGGGTAATTTTTAAACATGTGTAAATGAATAAAGGCTACACAGACCCCATCCTAGCAGCAAACCTCAGGAAGGGAGGGCGGCAAGATGTGGTCAATCATTCATATTCATTGATTGGATAGGTCATAACTATTCATTAAGGCCCTAATGACACGTATTCATTGACTAAGGGAAACTGGACATTGGAGCTTCCTCTTTTTGGTGACTTTCTAGAGTGGCAAGAACATCCATCCATAAGAGAGGGGGTGTCATATCCTGAGGCCAATGGAAACCCATGCCAGGAATTCTCCCAGGCTATGTCTGATGTTTCTTTACTTGTATCCCTCTGGTTATAATAAATGAGTGACTATGAATACAGGAAATAGTCACAGTGAATTTTGAGTTATTTCAGATGATTAATGAACCACAATGGGCAATGAAACTTTGACATAGCTTTGGGATGCCTAATTCAGAGGAGGACTGTACAGATAGTTGTAAGGACAGAGATCTAACTCACCAGGAACCAGTTGTGAGTAGCTGGTAGACAGAGAAAATCTGTATGGTCAGTTGATGAAGAAGGACAGAATTATTCTAGCTCGTGACCAAGACCCAGTGGAGTAGAGAGAGAAGGGGTTGATGGCTGGTCTGAAATTCTGGGAGTTGTGCAGACTTCTGAGCCTATGACTTGTACCCAATGACCTGGACCCAAGTGTTCAAGAATGTTTTGACCTGGCTCATAGTGGTCAGGGATGAAGTCTGACCTGACTCTAGGTGGTTAGGGTGAGAAAGGAAATATCATAAAGTGGCTAACAATGAGGAATACATATATGAGAAGATAAAGTTTAGGTCCACATCCAGACGGCAGTTTGATTCATGCTGATTCTTACTACTCAGGTTTCCAAACTTGTCCCTTTAATAGTGCAGTTCCTGGTATCTGGTATATTCATAATCAGAATAGAAATGTAAATTGGGAAGGGGGGTTGAAGTAGAGCATCTCTTGGTCCCAGGGCTAGAAACCAGAAGTGGCAGTCACAGAATAATATGATATATGAAAGTATTCCATGCCAGATGGAGGACCAAGATTAAGTTCACTGCTTGAGATTTGATATTTGTTATGTATGAAAGTATCCCCATGCATAAAAAGGGACCAAAAATTTAAAAAATGAGGGCTTCCAATTTTATATCTGGAGCTTTATAGAAAGCTGTGATCATAAACAAGCAGTATTATAAAAACATAACTTCATTCAATGACTGGATTGCAATACCTCACAAACCACCACAGAGATAAGTCCCAAAATGCCATTACAAAATCAGGCTCAGATGTGGGAATTGGTGGAGGGCGGGGGGAGGGGGGCTGCATTCCCATCTGCCATTATCTCTTATAATTCCAAAATCTCTGAGTCTGGTTCTGAGGCTAGCCCTGTTTCTTTGGATTTTATCATGCCTTGTAATTTTTTGTTGAAAGCTAGACATGATGTTGTACATAAGCTGAATTGAGGTCCTATAAAGCTCTGTTGATGTTGATGGGGTGTTGTGGGGGGAAGGGAATGTATTCTATAGTTCTGTGACTAGGTCTCAATCATAGAGAGCCTGTGCTCCTGGACTGTGACCTTCACAACTACTTCTCAGGGCTTTTTTTGCTTTTTTTTTCCTCACTGCTTAGTTGAAATAAAGGAACTCTGGTGCACAGTGAGTAAGGCACTAGGCTGCTAACCTAGAAGGTCAGTGGCTCAAACCTACCACCTGCTTTGTTGGAAGATGAGGCAATCTACTTCCATAAAGATTTACTGCCTTGGAAACCCAATGGGGGTAGCTATGAGTCAGAATCAACTCAATGGCAGTGGATAATTTCATTTCTTTATTTTGGTTTTTGTTGAAACAGGAAGGCTAGATGGAGTTATATTTGAGGTTGAGTATTTCCTCTCTCCCACAGTGAAAGTTAGAAGTGGGAAAGAGAAGTAATTCTCTTTCCCCATATAGAACACTAGAGGAGGCTAGACTTGGGTATTTTCTTTCATCAAGAACAGTTAGATTCTGATAAAAATCCATGTTAGTTAGGTTCTGGTAAAGGATATTCCCTTGAAAGCAGGCCATTGTTAAGAAAATCAGAACAGCATTGCAGAATAATTACTTTACCCTCACCCAGTTGGAAACATAAGAGGATCTTTTCAGAGATTCACAGTGAAAGCCTGATGGGGTTCCAGGAGATAAAACTCAAAAAAGTGGGGGTGACCCTTAAACATCAGCTTCTGGGAGCTTTTATCTCTCAAACTTATCCATGATCAGTCTTTAGCAATTTGTCATTGACCCTTTAAGTATTCCTACCTAATACTGAGCTCTGGTAGCATAGTGGCTAAGACACTTGCCTGCTAACCAGACGGCTGGCGGTTCAAACCCACCAGCCACTCCTCGGAAAGAAGGTTGGGCAATCCTACTTCCGTAGTGATACTGCCTCGGAAACCCAAGGAGGGGTCGCTATGAGTCGGGTTTGACTCGACGGCACATAACAACAACAACAACACCTAATACTGAGTCCAACTATGGCAACAACGGCAGTTTCTGCTCTCAATAAGTGGGAATTCTCTGTATCAACTTCTCTATATTTCTAGAGCAAACCAACACTCTGATCTGCATTCTGGATGGTGGTTTGCTCTATGACCTCAATTCTTGGATGGACCTAAGAAGAGTTGGTTTTTACTTTTCAGCTTTTTCTTTATGTGAGTATTGGAGGGATGACTCCTAAGCTCTTTATATGTCAAACTGGTACTTCCAGGGAGATAATTTGAAATGTCTGCAAAACTGCAATACTACTGACCAAGGAGAAAGGAGACAAAAATAATTTTTCTGACTCAAAATGGGTTCATCTACCAAAATTACAAAACTCATGAAGAAATCTAGACATAAAAAAGACAACCAGGAGCAAGTCAGTAAGATGGCAGAATAGGCAGACAAGCTACACAGACCCTTTTCAATAAAGAAAAGAGAAACCAATTGACAGAGATACAGAAGATAATCCTGGAACCCTGAGCTTTGAAAGGAAGTATACAGAAGTGGATTAGGAACCAACTAGTGGAAGAACTTGAATGAAAACAGTGAGTATGGAGATGGACAGAGCTGCAGATTGTCAGCTATTCTGACAGCACAAACAGCCTGAATATTTCCAAGTGGTGTTGGGACCTGAGAATTGACCTAAAGATCAGCCCTGGTCACCAAGGTTTGCAGGGATGACTGTGCTGGTGGCCAATGACTAGGAAGGGAAACAAAGCAAAGGTGGAGACAACCTGAGCTGTGGACTTTTGGCTGTCTGGAAGGCACAGCTATTTTGATTGTTTATAAGTGGTAGCTATTTTGGATATTTAAAGTGACTGAGGTTGCAGCCATTATGAATGTTTATAAGTGGCAGCCATTAAAAGTGACAGTATTCTCATTCAGATTCCAGGAACCTAAATATTGGTTCTGTTGGCCAAGGATGGCAGGGACATATGGGAGGCTGACAATGGGAAAGGAGACAGGTGGTGAGTGTATAAGTGCTGCCAACTAGTGTATAGATGAACACAATACCCTGCTTACTTAGATAACATCCAAAGAAAACAAAAATCTTGGGTAAATCACTCCAATATACAATCACCAATTAAATATAAATTCAAAATGTCACAATGTCTCAGAGACAACAGACCCTCACAGTCCAGACAAAGAAGCAAAATAAAACAGGAGAAATAAGGGACCAAGATACAGAGCTAAACACATCCTTGAAGAAGCAGCAGCATTGGAACTCCCTGATAAGGAATTCAAAAGAATTATATTTAAGTACCTTCAACAGATTGAGAGATAGATCAAGAAAAAGTCTAACAAAATTGAGGAATGCACAGGGAAAACCCTAGAAAAATTTTGAAAGACAATACAAGAACAAAATGAAAAAATAAATGAAAAATTAGAAATGATAGAAAATCTACAGCTAGAAATCCAGAAGATTAATAGTAAATTTTCAGAAATAGATAACACATTGAATGGGCAAAGGAGTAGAAGTGAATCAATGGATGACAGAGTTAGTGAGACTGAAGACAAATACTTCAACACTTCTTTGGAAAAGGATCAATCAGAAAAAAAGATCAAAACAAAATGAAGAAACCCTAAGGTTCATATAGGGTACCATCAAAAAGAATAACCTACATGTAATTGGAATTCCAGAACAGCAAGAGACAAATAAAACCACAGAAAAAATTGTTGAAGATTTGTTGGAAAAGAATTTCCCTGGTATGATGAAAGATGAGAATATATTATCCCTTCAAGAAGTTCAATGAATCCCAAAGAGGACAGATCTCGAAAGAAAATCACCAAGACATATCATCATCAAACTCATCAAAACCAAAGACAAAGAAAGAATCCTAAAAGTGGCACAGGAAAAAAGAAAAGTTACTTACAAGGGGCAACCAACAAGGCTTAGCTCAGATTTCTCGGCAGAAACCACACAGGCAAGAAGAAAATGAGATGGTATTTATAATATCCTGAAATAAAAAAAAATTCCAACCCAGAATTATATACCCAGCAAAATTGTCCCTCCAATACAATGGTGAAATTAGAACATCTTGAGATAAGTAGAAATTAAGGGAATTTATTAAAACCTTACAAGAGAAGCTAAAGGGAGTTTTTTGGACAGAGAACCAACAATAGCAAACAACAACTGACCATTAACACACATGATGGGATACCCAGAAACCAACTCAGTTATGGAAGTATCCAAAGTAAATAAGCCTACAAGAACCAGAGACATCAATTGACAAATGAGAACAACTACAAACCAAAAAGAGGGAAAAAATTGTATACTTACAGAACTTCTAAATGGTAGGGAAGTCAAGACAATTGCAAGACAGAATGGACTGTCCAAACATGGGAATGAAATTATAAATCACAAGGTAACCTCAAAGAAAAATGATAAAACTTCCTAGCAAAATTAAAAAAAAAAAAGACAAGCATAAATCTTTAGCAAATAATAAAACAATAGCAACAAAGGAAGTGGTAACACCATTCATAAATAAAAAGAGTTCAGCACAGAAAATTATATGGAACAAAGAAATCATCAGCAGCACCATGAAAAAGCACACAACAAAATGACAGCAACAAATTCATTGTTGATAATTATGCTAAATGTCAATGGATTAAATGCACCACTCAAAGGATGGAGAGTTTTAGACCAGAGAAGAAAATGTAATTCATCAGCATAATGTCTACAAAAGACAGTACATTATCTACAAGAAAGAAAGACAAAAATAAACTAAAAATCAAAGGGTAAAAAAAAGATATATCAAGCAAATGGCAACCATACAAGGGCAGGATTAGTAATATTAATTTCTAATAAAATTGACTTTTAGACAAAAACCAAAGAAAGGAAGTTATATAATGATTAAACAATTGTTCTCGATTGAACAAGAGGACATAACAATAATATATATTGATACACCCAATGAAGGAGCCCCAAAATACATAAACCAGACTCTAACAGAACTGAAAAGTCATATAGATGACTCCACAGTTGTAGTAGGACACTTTAATATACCACTTACAATCACAGATAGAATAACTGGAAAGAAAGTCAACAAAGAGACAGAAGAAATAAACAATACAATCCACAAACAACCTTATAGACATCTACAGAGCACTTCACCCAACAACAGCACACAATATACATCCTTTTCTAGTGCACATGGAACATTCTCCATGATAGACCATATGGTTGGCCACAAAGCAAGCCTCAATAAATTTAAAAACATTGGAACGTGCGAAACATCTTCTCAGATCACAGTGCTGTAAAGTTAGAAACCAACAATAGTAAGTTGAACAGAAAAAGTGCAAACACATGTAAACTGAATAACACCCTCCTTGAGAATGACTGGGCAATAGAAGAAATATAATAAGAAATTAAAAAAAAAAAAACCTTAAATCAAATGAGAATGAAAACACAACACACCAAAATCTTTGGGACACAGAAAAAGAAGTGATCAGAAAGCAATTTATAGCAATAAATGTACATATCAAAAAATAAGAAAGAGCTAAAATCCACATCTTAACCCAACATCTCCAACAATTAGAAAAAGAGTAGTAAAGGAAAAAAAAAAAAAAAAA
>NW_006921619.1:14070795-14075128 GCF_000298275.1 Orycteropus afer afer | reverse complement strand
AGGAAAAAAAAAAAAAAAAAACTACAGTCACCAGAAGAAAATAATAAAAATTCAAGCAGAAATAAATGAAACAGAAAATAGAAAGACAATAGAAAGAATCAACAAGACTAGAAGTTGGTTCTTTGAAAAGATTAATAAAACTGACAAACCACTGGCAAATTTAGCAAAAGAAAAGAGGGAGAGAATACAAATAACACAAATAAGAAATGAATTGGGTGACACCACAACAGAACCAACAGAAATTAAAAGGATAATATCAGGATACTATGAAGAAATATACTCCAACAAATTTGAAAATCTAGAAGAAATGGGCAGATTTCTAAAAACATACTATTTACCTAAACTAAGAGAGGCTGAGGTAGAAAATTTAAACAGACCCATAACAAAAGAAGAAATTGAACAGGTCATTAAAAAAATTACAAACAAAAAAAGCCCTGGCCCAGATGCTTTCACTGGAGTATTCTGCTAAACATTCAGAGAAGAGATGATACCAATCCTACTCAAAATATTCCAGAACATAGAAAAGGATGGAATCTTCCCAAATTCATTTCATGAAGCAAGCAGAACCTTGATACCAAAACCAGACAAAGACATCACTGAAAACTAAAACTACAGACCAATATCCCTCATGAATATAGATGCAAAAATCTTCAACAAAATACAAGCCAATAGACTCCAACGACATATTAAAAAAATAATATATTATGACTAAATGGGGTTCATACAAGGTATGCAAGGATGGTTCAATATTAGAAAAACAATCAACATCATTCATCACATAAATAAAACAAAGGAAAAGAAACACATGATCATATCTATCAATGCAGAAAAGGCATTTGATAAAATCCAACACCCATTCCTGATAAAAACTCTCAGCAAAATAAGAATAGAGGGGAAATTCCTTAACACAATAAAGGGTATATATGCAAAACCAACAGCCAACATTATTCTCAATGGAGAGAGACTGAAACCATTCCCCTTGTGAATAGGAACCAGAAAAGGATGCCCTCTATCACCACTTCTATTCAATATTGTATTGGAGTCCTTCAGGGCAATAAGGGAACAAAGGGAAATAAAGGCATCCAAATTGGTAAGGAAGAAGTAAAACCATCCTTATTTGCTGATGATATGATCCTATACATAGAAAACCCAAGAGACTCAAACTACTAGAACTAATCGAGAGATGTAGCATAGTGGCAGGATACAAGATCAACATACAAAAATCAGTTGGATTCCTCCACACCAGCAAACAGATTGTTGAAAAAGAAATAAGGAAATCAATACCATTTAAAATAGCAAACCAAAAAATAAAATACTTGGAAATAAATCTCACCAGGGACACAAAAGACCTGTACAAAGAAAACTACAAATTTACATAAATGGAAGAACATATCATGCTTGTGAATTGTTGTTGTTGTGTTTATGTACCGTTGAGTAGGCCCCGACTCATAGCGATCCCTCCTTGGGTTTCCAAGGCAGTATCACTACAGAAGTAGGATTGTCCAACCTTCCTTCCGAGGATATCATGAAAATGTCAATACTACCCAAAGCAATCTATTCATTCAATGTGATCCCAATACAGACCCATCAGCATTCTTTACAGGTATGGAAAAAACAATCACTAATTTTATATGGAAAGGAAAGAGACCTCAGATAAGCAAAGCACTACTGAAGAAGAACAACAAAGTAGGAGGTCTCACACTCCTGGGTCTCAAAACCTACTATTCAGCCACAGTCCTCAAAATGGCCTGGTACTGATACAGCAATAGACACATAGACCAGTGGAACAAAATTGAGAATCCAAAAATAGATCCATAGACCTATGGTGAGCTGACTTTTGACAGAGAGCTGAAATCCATTAAATGGGCAAGAGATTGTGTCTTTTACAAATGGTGATGGCAAAACTGGATATACATTTGCAGAAAAATGATTCAAGATCTACACCTCACACCATACACAAAAAACTAACTCAGATGGATCAAAGACTTAAATGTGAAACCTAAAACTATAAACTTCCTCAAGGAAATAATAGGGGCAAATTTAGGGGCCCTAATTTATGGCATAAATACTGTCAAGCATAATCCAAAATGCACAAACAGCAGAAGATAAACTAGGTGAATGGGACCTGCTAAAAAGCAAATTTTTATGTGCTTCCAAAGACTTCTCCAAAAGAGTAAAAAGAGAACCTACAGATTGGAAAAAAATATTCAGCAATGACATATCTAACAAGGGGCTTATCTCTAGAAATTATAGAAAACTCCAACACCTCAACAACAAAGAGATTAACAATCCAATTTAAAATTTAAAAAATGGGCAAAAGACATGAATAGACACTTCATTAAAGAGGATATTCAGGCAGACAGAAAATACATGAAAGAATATTCATGATCTTTAGCCATCAGCAAGTCAAAACAACAATGAGATACCATCTTGCCCCAGCACTAATGGCAAAATTTAACAAGATAGGGAATAACAAATCCTGGTGAAGATGTGGAGAGATTGGGACTCTCATACACTACTGGTGGGACTGTAAAATGGTGCAACTACTGTGGAAAGCAGTATGGCAACTCCTTAAAAAGTTGGAATTAGAAATACCATTTAACCCAGCAATCCCATTACCAGATATATATCCTAAAGAAATGAGAACCAGGACAAGAACAGATATATGCACACCCATGGTCATCGCAGCACTATTCACAATAGAAAAAAGATGGGAACAACCCAGGTGCCCAACAACAGAAGAATGGATAACCAAACCATGGCACATACACACAATGGAGTGCTATGTGACACTAAAGAATAATGTAGAATCTGCAAACACCGCATAACATGGATGAACTTGGAGGACATTATGCTGAGTGAAATAAGTCAATTGCAGGACAAATATAGTATTAGCCCACTATTGTAAAAAGTCAAGAAAAGGTTTATATATGGAAGGAAACTTTCTTTGTTGGTTACCAGGACGGGAGGGGAGGGGAGGGAACACTTGGGGGGGGGAAGAATACATTGACCCATGTCACTTTAGTTTTATGTATTTCATTGTACAATAAATTATATTTCAATAAAATGTATTTTTGTAAAAAAGACAACCAATGAAATTAACAATCAGAACATTAATTCATTCTCTGTGAAATTAATTTTAAGAGACAAGTCTGACAAAGACTTTAAAATAAACGGTATTAGGATACTCAAATAAATAAAGGTATGGATAACATAATTTAAATGATCCAATAATTTTAAAAAATAACAATACAAGAATAAGTATATATGAATGCCTGCTCAATAAACGCATTTAGTTAAAGAGCATAAGGAAATAAAAATTACTAAAAAAAAAATAGAGTCATAGATAAAATTAAGCTACTCCAACTTATATCCAAAAGAAATGTCAGAAAAAGAGAATGGAGGAAACTTAGGTAAAATATCTGAGAAGCTTCCAAAATTAAAAACAAAAAACAAGTTCTTAGAGTAAAAATATCCCCCAAATACCAATGAAAATTAGTAAAGACAAATCTACACCACAACATATCTTAATGAATCCGAAGAATTTCAAGAACAAAAAGAAAAGTCAGATTCTACAAATAGCAACACTTACTCTCATCAGCATGTGGCCAAACAGTAGCTAATTGCTGTCCCATAATGTAATCAAAAAGAGCTCTTATAGCATAGTGCCTAAGGCACTTAACTGGTAACCAGAAAGCTGGCGGTTCAAACCCACCAGCCACTCCTCAGAAGGAAGGTTGGGCAATCTACTTCCTTAGTGATACCACCTCGGAAACATGAGTCAGGTCCGACATGATGGCAAATAACAGCAACAGCAATGTAATCAAAATGTGACATAATGCAATCACTTTTCATAATGTAATGTTATGTAACATGATCAAGCAGTCAATTGAAAAGGGAGTTTTCTTAGGGTATATTCTACCTCCAGACTATAAACAGATCTTCTCTTTCTACTCTTCACTCTTCCTACTATCTGACCTAAAGCTCTTAGGATGCAAGCCTACAACCTATGGATTTTGGACTTTCCATCCCCCATAAATCCCTTGAAATAAATCTGTGTGTGTGTGTGTTTTTGTAAAAAAAATAAATCTCTGTGTGTGTGTGTGTCTGTGTGTGTATCCTGGCTCCATTTCTCTAGAGAATCCTGAGATAAGCACTAATATATTCAAAAAATAATAATAGGGTAATATGTTTAAAATTGCTTGCTGAAAGTGAGGATGACTTAAGGCACCTACTGGTGAAGGTTGAAGAATACAGTCTGCAGTATGGATTACATCTCAACATAAAGAAAACAAAAATCCTCACAACTGGACCAATGAGCAGCATCACAATA
>NW_006921619.1:14064510-14070260 GCF_000298275.1 Orycteropus afer afer | reverse complement strand
GATGATGGGATCAAGTATAGCGGGGATTGTGGGGCTGGCGCGGGATTGGGCGGTGTTTCGTTCTGCTGTGCATGGGGTTGCTATGAGTCGGAAACGACTCGACAGCACTTAACAACAACAATAATGTTTAAAATATTGAAGGAAACCAACTATCAAATCACAAATTTAATCCCAATTAAACTATCATTAAAAACCAAAACAAAGGCCAAACTCACTGCCATCAAGTCAATTCCAAATCATAGTGACCCCCATCGGGTTTCCAAGGCTTTAAATCTTCATAGAGGTAGATTGCCTTATCTTCCTCCCATAGAGTAGCTGGTGGGTTCAAACTACCTACCTTTTGATTAGCAGTCTGTGATAGTTAAGGTTGTGTGTCAACTTGGCTGGGCCGTGGTTTTGAGTGGCTGGGCAGCTGGATATAGTTATTCCCCATGATGTGATTGTAAGCACCTCCATGGTGGAATCTGCTATGAGTAGCTAAGTAGTTGATTTCAGGGTGTGGCCTGCTTCCAGTACATAAGGAGAAGTTTTGAGGAAGGTGTCCAGCTTTTCTCACATCTGGATCCTGCATTTGGCTGAATCTTCATCTCAATGGCCTGCCATGTTGCCTGGCTATCTTGAGAGTGTGCCTTTTCACTTGTCAATCTTGGGTTCATCAACCTCAGCAACCAGAAGTTATATGAGTCCAAAAAATCTCCAGATCTAGTGAGCCTGAAACAGGAGGCACAGGTGAAGCCCAAGGTCTAGGGCCTTCACCCAGCCCCTAGAGCCAGGACTTTGAACTTGGAGTTCTAGCCTCCTGAACTGTAGGAGAATAAATCTCCATTTGTTAAAGCCATCTACTTGTGGTATTTCTGTTATAGCAGCACTAGTGAACCAAGACACAGCCCAATGGCTTAACCACAGCACCACCAGAGCTCCTCAAATACATTAAAAAGTGAGGATAAAATATATGAATTAATGTGGACTAATTTTCAGAAGATATTGATATGTACAAAAAGTAAAATGTAAAAAAAAAAATAATTTTAGCATATATACTATTTTTTGAGTATAAATAACAGGAGTTCTGGTAGCGTAGTACCTAAGGCACTTGACTACTAACCAGAAGCCTGGCGGTTCAAACCCACTAGGCACTCCTCAGAAGGAAGTTGGGGCAATCTACTTCCATAGTGATACTGCCTCGGAAACCCAAGGAGGTGTCACTATGAGTTAGGTCTGACTCGATGGCACATAACAACAACAACATATATAACAACATTCATATTACTTTTGTATATATTTTGTACTAGAATGAAATTGAAGTAACACATATTTTTTTTTCCTAAAAGAAACATTGGAAAGAAAAAACAGAACGTAATAAAACTGCTTATCTAAAAGTAGTGTAAGGGATAGTGAAGAAAATGACACTTCCATGAGTATACTTTTTGCAATGTTTTGACGTATAGAATCATGTTAATGTTCTACATATTCAAAACATAAAATTAAATCAACAATAATAAGAAAGAAAACACTAAAAGCAGATACAAGCAGGAATAAATGAACCCAAGTATATATCAAATGAATATAGCCACACTATTCAAATAACTTTTTATGCTATACATTACTCTGAAGAAAGAAGAGTTGCAAAAAATTCTAGAACTCTTTTTAATTGGTTTGTTTTTCATAGTGTATGATTATAGCAATATTGAAATAAATTGTATGTGTGTGTGTGTGTGTATGTGTTGTAGGATTGAACCAAAGAGTAAATATATTGATGTTTTTGAGAGCCATAGTTCTTACTTGGGAGAAGGAAAACACAAAAGTAACAGGAGAAATCTAGGAAAAATTCTTTGGGGTTAGAGTGGAATTGAAGAAACCAATATAAACTCATGATTTCACACATGCACCTATTTTCAAGGTCTGTCCACTAAAAATCTTAAAACAATAATACTTCCACAGAAAACAAAATATACCTTCTGCCCAGATCTTAGTTTCTAAACAACATTTCTTGGAAAAGGAACCAGTGAGTGCTTAGTAGGGAAATGGCTGATTCCAGAGCTGGGACAGTGAAGGCACAAAATAAGTGTGGAATATTGTTGTTGTTGTTATTTGCCATAGTGTCGGACCCAACTCATAGCGACCCCTCCTTGGGTTTCCAAGGCAGTATCACTACGGAAGTAGATTGCCCCATATTCCTTCCGAGGAGTGGCTGGTCAGTTTGAACCACCAGCCTTCCGGTTAGCAGTCAAGTGCCTTAGGCACTATGCTACCAGGGAATATAGTCATGTGCCAAAAAGTAAAAAAGTGTTTAAGAAAATGGGGCATGTAAACATACCCAAGAGCCATTTTGAAAGGCATCCTACTTTAAATCTAAGACAATAAGAGTATCAGAATGAATGAGGATAATTGAAGCGTATAACTAGTTGAATATAAAAATTACCCATTAGTCCATATTAATACTGAATAGATGACTGAGTAGATAGATACAAAGATAGGTAGATAGATAGATAGATACATAGATAAGATAGATATATGTTGTTATTAAGTGCCATCCAGTCAGCTCAAACTCATAGTGATCCTATGTACAACAGAATGAAACACTGCCCAGTCATGTGTCATCCTCACAATCCTTGTTAAACTTGAGCCCATTGTTGCAGCCACTGTATCTATCCATTTCATTGAGGGTCTACCCCTTTTTCGCTGATCCTCCACTTTGCCAAGCATGATACCCATCTCCAGGGAATGGTCCCTTCTAACAACATGACCAAAGTAGGTGAGGTGAAGTCTGGCCCTTCTTGCTTCCAAGGAATATTCTGGCTGAACTTCTTCCATAACAGATTTTTGTTGTTGTTCTTCTGATAGTCCATGATACTTTCAGTATTCTTTGCCAAAACTACAGCCCCAAAACATCAACTCTTCTTCAGTCTTCCTTAGTCATTGTCCAGCTCTCACATGCATATGAGGTGATTGAAAATACCATGGCTTAGGTTAGGCACACCTTAGCCTTCAAAGTGACATCTTTGCCCTTCAGCACTTTACAGAGGGCTTTTGCAGCAGATCTGCCCAGTGCAATATGACATCTGATTTCTTGACTGGTGCTTCCAAGGGTATTGATTGTGGATCCAAATAAAATTAATCTTTGACAACATCAAACTTTTCTCCATTTATTGTGGTGATGCTTTTTGATCCAGTTGTGAGGAGTTTCATTTTCTTTGTCTTGAGGTATAATCCATACTGCAGACAATAGCCTTTAATCTTCATCAGTAAGTGCTTCAAGTCATCTTTATTTTCAGCAAGCAAGGTTGTGTCTTCTGCATATCTCAGGTTATTAATGACTCTTCCCCTAATCCGGATGCTGTGTTCTTCTTCATATAGTCCAGCTTCTCGGATTATTTGCTCAGCATACAGATTGAATAATTATGGTGAAAGGATACAACCTTGCTGCACACCTTTCCTAATTTTAAAGCATTCAGTATCCCCTCATCCTGTTCGAACTACAGCTTTCTGGTCTGTGTACAAGTTCCTCATGAGCACAATTAAGTGTTCTGGAATTCCCATTCTTCTCAATGTTATCCATAATTTGTTATGATTTACAGAGTCAAATGCTTTTCCATGGTCAATAAAACACAGGTAAACATCTTTCTTGTATCCTTGAAAGCTGAGGTCCACCTGACATCAACAATGATGTCCCTTTTTCCATGTCATCTTCTAAATCCTGAATCCAGCTTGAATTTCTGGAAGTTTTCTGTCAATACACTGATGCAACAGTTTTTCAATTATCTTCAGCAAAATATTACTGTGTATGATATTGTTTGATAATTTCCACACTCTATTGGACTACCTTTCTTGGAATAGGCACACATATTGATCTCTTCCAGTCAGTTGGCCAGGTAGCTGTCTTCCAAATTTCTTGGCATAATCATCTAAGCACCTTCAGTGCTGCATCCATTTTTTGAAACATCTCAATGGATATCCTGTCAATTGATAGAGTCTAGTTTTTTTTTGCCAGATCCTTCAGTGCAGCTTCGCCTTCTTCCTTCAGTACCACTGGTTCTTGATCATATGCTACCTCCTGAAATGGTTGAACGTCGACCAATTTTTTCTGGTACAGTGACTCTGTATTCCTTCCATCTTCTTTTGATATTTCCTACCATTGTTCAATATTTTGCCCATAGAATTGCAACTCAAGGCTTGGATTTTTTTCTTCAGTTCTTTCCATTTGAAAAATGCCGAGCATGTTCTTCTTCCTTTTTGGTTTTCTAACTCCAGGTCTTTGCAATTTCATTATATTACTTTACTTTGTCTTCTCAAGCTGCCCTTCGAAATCTTCTGTCCAGTGCTTTGCTACATCGTTTCTTCCATTTGCTTTAGCACTCAAGAGCAAGTTTCAGAATGTTTTATGACATCCATTTTGGACTTTTATTTCTTTCCTGTTTTTTTTAATGACTTTTTGCTTTTTTCATGTATGATGTTCTTGATGTCATCCCACAAATCATGTGTTCTTTGCTTATTGGTGTTCAATAGATCAAATCTATTCTTCAGATGGTCTCTAAGTTCACATGTGAGATATATATATTTCCCACCCCAAGGGATCAATCACTTAATTGCAAGTGACAGAAAACCTAACCATAATCTGTTTAAACAAAAGAGAAGAAGAAGAAGAAAGAAATTTAGTGGGACTTTTAACTGAGAAGTCTAAGATTAGTTCTAAACTCCCATTTTGAAAAGCCCAAAATAGGGAATCAGCCATGGTAGTGATTGGTGCTTAATCAGCTTACCAGTTGCCATCAAATTTATAGCAATTCACAGAACTCTCATGTGTGTCAGAGTAGAATTGTACTCTATAGGGTTTTCAGTGGATGATTTTTTGGGACTAGATAATCAGACCTTTCTTCTAAGGCATTTCTGGGCAGACTTGAACCTCCAACCTTCCAATTTGCATCCAAGTGTGTTACAATCTGCATCACCCAGAGACAATTGATCCTTAGTATATATCAATTCTGCAAAGCAGGAATATACTGGATTCCTGGTGATGAGAGTCACTGTTTAGTTCAGCTAATCTGGGGGCAGACAGTAACTCCTCTAGAAGCTCTCCCTTTTTCATTATCTTCTGTGACCAAATCTGAGTTTAATTTAAATAAGGAGGCCCCTCCTGAAGATTGCAGGTCCTTTTTGTTCTCCTTCCTGTTGCCACAGATTTGAAGGTCTGGGATTGCCTTACAGATAACTTAGTGACCATATTGAGCAAGGCCTATGGGTTTTCTCACCCTTCAAATTTTAGGTGGCATTTAGCCTCTTTGCTGTCAGGCAATTGCAAGGGCACATAACAAAGGCAGAAGTCGCATCAAGTCACCATAATTTAATTCAGAAACTAGTGTGGGAATTTCTGTTTCCTAGCAACAAGCATCTCTTCATCCTCATAATCATCAGCTTTTTGGCCTCTATCTTGACCAATCAAAGACCAATTTGAAACAATAGCCACCCAGGGAATCAGGTTTCTCCCAGGTCCTATGTCAAACTCCTGCCATGTTTCCCAGGTCACACTGCCTTTGCTCACACTAACTTTATTTTGAGGGGGTAAAAAAAACTGCAGTTCCAGTTCCGGCAAGATGGCAGACTAGGCAGAAGGATTGCACAGACCCTCTTCAACAAAGAAAAGGGAAACCAATTAACACAGACACAGAAGATAATTGTGGACCCCTGAGCCTTGAAGGGAAGGATACAGAATTGGACTAAACCCCACTTAGCAGAAGAATTTGCGTGAAAATACC
>NW_006921619.1:14054382-14058005 GCF_000298275.1 Orycteropus afer afer | reverse complement strand
CTGTGTCTGTATTTATTGGTTTCCCTTTTCTTTGTTGAAGAGGGTCTGTGCAATCCTTCTGCCTAGTCCGCCATCTTGCCCCGCCCTCTGGATGTCCAGTTTTACCAGCACCATTTGTTAAACAGACAATCTCTTTCCCATTTAATGGATTTCAGACCTTTGTCAACAATCAGCTGACCCTAAGTCAATGGATCTATTTCTGGGTTCTCAATTCTATTCCATTGGTCTATGCATCTGTCGTTGTACTAATACCAGGCTGTTTTGACTACTGTGGCTGTATAGTAGGTTTTGAGATCCAGGAGTATGAGACCGCCTACTTTATTCCTCCTCTTCAATCGTGTTTTACTTATCTGAGGTCTTTTTCCTTTCCATAAAAAATTAGTGATGGTTTTTCCATATCCTTAAAGAATGCTGATGACACCTGGATTGGGATTGCATTTAACGTGTAGATTGCTTTTGGTAGAATTGACATTTTCACAATGTTCAATCTTTCTACCCATGAGCATGGTATGTTCTTCCATTTATGGAGATCTCTTATGGTTTCTTGAAGTGTTGTTTTGTAGTTTTCTTTGTATAGGTCTTCTTTTTCCTTGGTGAGATTTATTCCCAAGTATTTAATTGTTTTGGTAGCTATTGTAAATGGTATTGGTTTCCTTGTTTCATTTTCTGCAATCTCTTTGCTGGTGTAGAGGAATCCAATTGATGTTTGTGTGTTGATCATGTATCTTGCCACTATGCTAAATCTCTCACTTAGTTCCAGTAGTTTTCTTCCTGAACTTCTTGGGTTTTCTATGTTTAAGATCATATCGTTAGCAAATAGGGATAGTTTTCCTTCTTCCTTACCAATGTAGATACCTTTGATTTTCCTTTCTTGGCTATTGCCCTGGCTAGGACTTTCAATACAGTGTTAATAGATAGAGGGCATCCTTGTCTGGTTCCTGTTCCCAAGGGCAATGGTTTCAGTCTCTCTCCGCTGAGAATAATAATGTTGGCTCTTGGTTTTGCATATATGCCCTGTATTGTGTTGAGGAATTTCTCTTCTGTTCTTATTTTGCTGAGAGTTTTTTTTTTTTTTTTTTTTTTAATCAGGAATGGGTGTTAGATTTTATCAAATGCCTTTTCTGCATCGATTGATACAATTATGTGTTTTTTTTCTTTATTTTATTTATGTGATGGGTTACATTGTGTTTCTAATGTGGAATCATCCTTGCAGACCTGGTATGAACCCCACTTTGTCATAATGTATTATTATTATTATTATTATTTTGGTATATTGTTGGAGTCTATTGACCAGGTTTTGCTGAAGATTTTTTTTCATCTATATTCATGAGGGATATTGGTCTGTATTTTTTGTTTTTAGTGATGTCTTTGCCTGGTTTTGGTATCAAGGTTATGCTTGCTTCATAAAATTAATTTGGGAGGATTCCATCCTTTTCTATGTTGTGGAATAGTTTGAGTAGGATTAGTGTCAATTCTTCTTTGAACATTTGGTAGAATTCTCCAGTAAAACCATCTGGGCCAGGACTTTTTTTGTTGTTTGTAATTTTTTTTTATATAATCTGTTCAATTTCATTGTTTGTTATGGGTCTGTTCAAATTTTCTGACTCATTCTGTGTTAGTTTAGGTAAGTAGTATGTGTCTAGAAATCTTTCTCTAGATTTACAAATTTGTTGGAGTACAGTTCATCATAGTATCCTGATAATCATCTTTTTTATTTCAGTTGGTTCTGTTGTTACATTGCTCAATTTGTTTCTTAGTCCTGTTATTTGTATTCTCTCCATATTTCCTTTTGTTAAATTTGCCACTGGTTTGTTAATTTTATTAGTCTTTTAAAAAAAAACAACAACTTCTTGTCTTGTTGATTTTTTTCTATTGTCTTTTCTATTTTCTGTCTCATTGATTTCTACTAGAATCTTTATTATTTTTCTTCTGCTGACTGTCAGCTTTTTTGCTGCTCTTTTTCTAATTGTTGGAAATGTTGGGTTAATGTGTTAATATTGCCTCTTTCTTCTTCTTCTTCTTCTTCTTTTTTTTTTTCCAAACAGTGTTCCCTACCCTCTTTCTTCTCTCCTGATATGTGCATTTAGTTGCTATTAATTGCATTCTGATCACTGCTTTTGCTGTGTCCCAAAGATTTTGGTATGTTGTTTTCATTCTAGTTTGATTCAAGGAATTTTTTAATTTCATTGCTTATTTCATCTATTACCCAGTCATTTTTGAGGAATGTGTTATTCAGTTTCCTTGTGTTTTCTCTTTTTCTACTGATCTTCCTCTTGTTGATTTCAAATATTATAGCACTGTGACCTGAGAAGATATTTGAAGTATTTCAATGTTATTAAAATTACTAAAGCTTGCTTTGTGGCCTAACATATGGTCTATCTTGGAAAATGTTCCATATGCACTGGAAAAGAATGTATATTATGCTATTGTTGGGTGAAGTACTCTGTAGATGTCTATAAGGAGACATTGCATTGTATTGTTTAGTTTTTCTACATCTTTCTTGAATTTCTTTCCAGTTGTTCCATCTTTCATTGAAAGTGGTATATAAAGTCTCCTTGTATGACTGTGTAGTCATCTATTTGCCTTTTCAATTCTATTAAATTCTGATTTATGTATTTTGGGACTCTTTCATTGGGTGCATAGATATTAATTATGGCTATATCCTCTTGTTCAATTGATCCTTTAATATCCTTACATATCTTTCCTGTCTCTTATGGTGGTTGATGTCTTAAAGTCAATTTTATCTAAATTAATATTACCACTCCTGCTCTTTTTTTGATTACCATTTGCTTGATATTTTTCCAACTTTTAATTTTTAGTCTGTTTATGTCTTTCTCTCTAAGGTGTGTCTCTTGTAGACAGTATATCGATGGGTTATGTTTTCTTTTACAGTCTGCAACTCTCCATTTCGAGTGGCACATTTCACCCATTTACATTCAGTGCAATTATTGACAAGTATGAATTTGTTGCTATAATTCTAAGTGTTTTTTCATGACATTGCTGATTTCTTTTTTCCATATAATTTTCTGTCCTGACCTCATTTTGCTTAATAATCGTGTTGTCATTTCCAGTCATCAGCCTCCAGTATGTCCATGCCATCCTCAGCAAGCAGAGCCTATTCTTAGGTCCCTGGAATCTAAACAAGAATTCTGTCACTTTAAATATCTAAAATGGCCACACCACTTGTAAACATTCAAAATGGCTGCACCTTCTGGACAGCCGAAAGTCTACAGCTCAGTTTGTCTCTTTCTTTGCTATTTCCCTTTTTAGTCATCAGGCACCAGTGCAGTCATCCATGCAGCCCTTGGCAAAAGGGCCAATTTTTAGGTTAATTCTCAGGTACTAGATCCTAACACCACTTGGAAATATTCAACCGTCTGTGCCATCAGGATAGGTGACAGTCTGCAGCTCTGTTTGTCTCCTTATTCACTGTTTTCATGCAGGTTCTTCTACTAGTTGGTGTTTAATCCACCTCTGTAACCTTCCTTTCAAAGCTCAGGGCTCCAGGATTATCTTCTGCATCTGTGTCAGTTTGTTTCTCTTTTCTTTGTTGAAGAGGGTCTGTATAGCTTGTCTGCCTATTTCCCCATCTTACTGGAAGTCTACATTGATTGAGTTTTGAA
>NW_006921619.1:14030562-14054187 GCF_000298275.1 Orycteropus afer afer | reverse complement strand
TTTTTTTTTTTTCCAGTGAAACCATCTGGGCATAGAGATTTCTTTTTCAGTAGCTTTTAAATTATTAATGCAATTTTCATAATGGTTATACAGCTATTCAGATTATATATTTCACCTTATTTAAGTTTTGAAAATGTTTAATTTTCAAGGAATGTATCCAATTCTTTTGAGTTGGTGAATTTATAAGCATAAAGTTGTTCATAATATCACCTTATTAGGATTTTAATAATTTCAGGCTATAATGTCCCCTCTTTTATTCCTGATGTTAGTCTGTTATGTCTTCTCTCTTTTGATTTCTATCATCAATTTTGCAGATTTAGGTCTTTTAAAGAATCAGCTTTTGGTTTCATTGATTTTCTCTTCTGTTTTCCTACTTTAAATTTTATGGATTTCTGGTTTATTGAGATAAAATTAAGTTTGTTGTTGTTGTTACGTGTCGTCAAGTCAGACCCAACTCATAGTGACCCCTCCTTGGGTTCCTGAGGCAGTATCACTACAGAATTAGATTGTTCAACCTTCTTTCTGAGGAGTGGCAGGTGGTTTTGAACTGCCAGTCTTCTGGTTAGTAGTCACATGCCTTAGGCACTATGCTACCAGAGCTCCTAAAATTCAGATTATTAATTTAAAATTTTTCCTCATGTACAAGAAAGAATTGACTCAACAGGGCTAAGTTGCTCAAACCTTGCACTTTTGTGACTGATCTTTGGTCAGCTTTGGGAGTTGAACTTTTGAAATGCTCTGATAAGAATATTTTGCACACATGGACTAGGTATTTTGTGAAAACAACATGATCTATGATGAACACCTGCTTTTCTTCTGGATGCTTGGAGTGTCAGTAACTGCAGTTAGTCACATCGGCACTACAGTACTTTTGTGCAAATAATGTGCACATTATACATGTTTGTTTGTTTTTGCAAACTGTGCATCTTCTTGTATGTTAGTTTCCTACATGCAATATGAGTTCTTCTAAAAAGTCACCATACCTAGGGTGATTTTGGGAATCCTCCCCAGTACATTTTGTTCCAAATATAAGTATTTAACTTATAACACTATAAATTTATTTACAACACTATAAATTTCCTTTTCAGGACTGCTACAGATGTATCCCACATGTTTAGATTGTACTTTCAATTTAATTCAGTTCTATGCATTTTTAACTTTTCCTTGAGATTTCCTATTTGACCCATGGATTACAGGCGTATCTCCTTTTATTGAATTACGATTGTCAATTTGCCTATTTATCTTTTCAGCTCTACTAGTTTTTGCTTCATGTATTTTGAGGCTTTGTTGTTTGATGTATATACTTTTAGAATCATTATGTCTTCCTAGTGGATTGGTTCTTATATCATTGTGTAATGTAATTCTTTTTTTTTCTAGTAATTTGATTTGCTTTGAAGTCTACTTTATCAGATATTAATATAGTCACTCTTTTTTGTTATTTTTGTTTTGTTTCTTGCTTAATATTTGCCTAGTATAGATATTTTTCATGTTTTCACTTTCAATCTCACTAGGTCATTGAATTTTAATTGAGTTTGTTTGTGAAAAGCATCTAGTTACATAGTGTTTTTAATCCAGTCTGACAATCTCTACCTTTGATTGGAGTAATTAGACGTTTGCATTTAAGTTCCTTATTGGCATGTTCTGGTAGCATAGTGGCTAAGGCACTTGACTGCTAACCAGAAGCCTGGAGGTTCAAACCCACCAGCCACTCCTCGGAAGGAAGATGGGACAATCTACTTCCGTAGTGATACTGCCTCGGAAACCCAAGGAGGGGTCGCTATGAGTTGGGTCTGACTCGACAGCACATAACAACAACAACAACATTGGCATGTTAGCATGTCAGCCTGCCATCTTATTATTTGCTTTCTATTTGTTTTGGTTTTGTTGATCTGTGCTTCTGTTCCCCTTTTCATTTCTTTGGGTGAGGAGAATAATATCAAGCCCAGCAAAGAACAGTACTTCTGGCTACTTATCATTACCAGGGCTACCAAGCAATCTCCCTTTCTGGTAACTCATCTAATGTTGTCAGCAGGACTCCCATTTGATCTGAGGAAGGAATAATTCTATCTAGGCTGCCTTCTGTTGATTGGTTGAGGTTGGAAATTCTGGGTCTGGGTCTATTTCTTCTATTAGGAGGTGGATATACGATGTATTTTTCCTCCAGTCCTAAGGTCCCAAACCAGTTTGGCTTGTTTTTACCACCTTTCAGAGTTCTCCTTTGGTTGTATCTTGTGTTATTTATGGAGTATATAGTTTTCCTTAGCAGGGAGTAGTGAGGTATATGCCATCTTGTCCAGTGTCATTCTCATTCCACCAATGAGCCAGCTTCAATCCTAAGCAGTTTCTTTGCTATAGAGATTTGCTGCAGGCCAACAGACTCTAACATCCTAAAAAGAATTGCAAGCTTCCCAGCAAAGTAAAGGAGTCCTTTCTGCCTTTCTTCCAATTCAGCCAATACTATGTATTTTATGGTCTATTACTTGCAGCACCTCACTTCCTGGACCAATTTCTAAATCTCTTAGGAACTTTGACTGTAATCAACATAAATTGACTAACTAAAATAAAAAGGGGTTTTATTGTTAGGAGAAGGGTCATTGACAGAATTGAAGGACACAGAGTTGAAGAATCAGCCATGAGAGGTCATGAATAAGCAACCCCAGAAGTCTTATAGCAGGAATATCCTGAGAGCCTCATCAGTCTCACCACTGAAATAAATGACGGGAAACATTTCTTTTTTTCCATCTTTGGGTCACAGTGTTACAACTTAAATTACCAGACAAAAGGGCCTCTTTTCCTAGATTTGTCACAGTGCCATTCTTTGGTTCAAAGACGGCAGAGCCATTTGATTAACAGCCTTGTCAGTATTCCACATAATAGAAGATAAATAATTCCCCAAAGAAGACAGCAGTGGTCCATCAGCCCCTTACAAGCACTAACTAGTTTTCTAATTGTTGCTCTTCTCTCTGTTTATTCCTCTACTGTTCTAAATTATGCTTTCCTATTTTCTTATCTAAAATAATATAATGTCACAACTGATTGTATTATGGGATTCTTTCCATTGCTTTGGTGGCATAGTGCCCAAAGCATTTGACTGCTAACCAGAAGGCCGGTGATTCAAATCCACCAGCCACTCCTCAAAAGGAAGGTTGGGTAATCTACTTCCATAGAGATATAGTCTCAGAAACCCAAGAATGGGTTGCTATGAGTTGGGTCCAACTCATCGGCAGTGTTTTTTGTTTGTTTGTTTGTTTCATTTTGTTTGCCATTGCGAGCAGCAGAAATGCAACTAAAACTAGCACTTGCAAATGAAGAAAAGGAATCAGCTTACATAATTAGGAATTTCAAAGAAAACCTCAGCCACAGCTGGATCTAGGGGTTTAAATGATGTGACTGAGACTCAGTTTCTCCTCTCCATTTCTCACTTCTCCTTGACTTGTCTTCAATCTGTAGGTTAAGATCTAGGCTCTTAATCACAACACACTAAGCTCTCCATGACCTGGTGCTTTTCTAGTCTCATCTTCTGCATCCTGTGAATCCAGTTTCAGATATTGGCAACACAAACTCCTCATATTCCCCAAAGATTCTGAGTCTGGAACACTTTGCTCACCCAACCCTTCACCAACTAACTCCTCTGATTCTCTCCTCCCCCTGAAGCTTGGATAATCTCCCTTCCTCTTTATCTGTTCGTTAAATTATCAGCTGTTCTGCACACAATTTACATAAAGTTCTAATTTTCCCTATGTATTATTCTAAGAATACCATAATAACAATAACTATGTAAGTGCAGGAGCTCTGGAGAGAGACTGTCAAAGTAAATTTCAGCTTCGCAACAATTGGCAGTATGACTTTATGTCACTGACTTAAGCTCTCTGGATCTCAATTTTCTCACCTATAAAATTGAGACAATAATAATATCTATCTCACAGAGTGGTTCTAAATATCTAATTAAGTTAATTCACGTGAAATGCTTAAACTGTCCCTAGTGGTAGCATAGTGCCTAAGGCACTTGACTGCTAACCAGAAGACTGGTGGTTCAAACCCACCAGGCACTTCTTGGAAGGAAGATGGGGCAATCTACTTCCGTAGTGATACTGCCTCAGAAACCCAAGGAGGGGTCGCTATGAATCGGGTCCGACTCAATGGCACATAAGAACAACAACAACAACAGCTAATAGAAAGTGCTCAACAAATGTTCTTATTTATTGAGTCTCTCTTATGGACTAGATTCTTGGGGCATCTCGTATAATCCTCACCACAATACTTTGAGTTAGATGTTATTTTTTAGCTACATTTTATGGAGAAGAAAATTAAGGCTTGAAGAGATCAAATAACTTGCCTAAGATTACAGAACTAGAAAGTTGTGGACCGAAAGTTCCCTGAGAAACCCTAGTTTGAGGGCCATAGCTAGAAATGCCTAAAAAGAGAACGTTGTCTGAATGAGACTTCTTCAGTCTGAATTTGTTAGATATATCTCTATGTATGTGGAACTTTCTGGATGCCTCCTGGGTATGTAATTGTAGTTAATATATTTTAGGGGTCCATTTCATCAATCTAGCCTGAATACCAAAAACATAACTCATCCATCTCTTATCCATCCTCAAGGATAAATGTCAATTTTGTATTTTAAATATAGCTGCTCTAAGTTAACTACATCCTGGACAAATCACATTTACAGACAACCTACTCCTTCTCCAAAGAAGCATCAGCTTTAAGAAACTTGCATTAAGGATTATTTAAAAAAAAAAAAAAATGATGATGTGTGCCTCTGTTGGAGAACTTTATTTGTGAGAATGAATTAAGCCTACAATGCCCTGAACCATTTAAATCCATTGATCCAGTAGGATGCTTTGTGGGTCCCATAAAGGGGTAAGGATACACTTATGAATACAGAGAATAAAAGATAACCAGTTAGGTCAGGCATTTGGTGCCGCTTTATAATGACCTACTAAATTTTTCACTTTCTATTTTACTATTACAATATTAATTAAGGCAAAACTACACTATGGAGATTTTTTGTGATCTAAGATTGCATTCCTTGATCACACAGAAAAGGTGTGTGATAAATTAATCAGAGATGGCTCAAGAAGAGCAAAACACAGATGGTAGAAAGGTCCCACATGGTGCTGGGTTCTAACCTTGGATCAAATAAGTATTTAAAGTACTTGACATGTCTGGAACCTCAATCTTCCTATATGAAATATGTAGGTGGATGTGTTTTAGATGGTATTTAAGGCCCCTTTCTGGTCAAACAGTCTATGGATACAAAACTCACTAACCTGGCAATAGATAAGAAAGAAAAAGAAATAAACAGTTGTCATTGAGATGATTCTAACCCATGGTGACCCTATGTATGTCAGAGTAGAACTGTGCTCCATAGGGTTTTTAAAGACTGGTTTTTTTGGAAGTAGATTACCAGGCTTTTCTTCTGAGGTGCCTCTGGATGGACTGAAACCTTCAGCCTATCTAATGTTAGTTGAACATGTAAAGCATTTACACTACCCAGGGATTCAGCTGAACTCAAATTGACTACATTAATGTACAATGCAAATGAAGACCTTGGAGGACCAGCAAAAACTCCTGTGTGAATGTTAACATAAATAGAGATATATGAGAATAACTCTCTTGGATTCTATCAGTGGGTCATTTTATTTGGTGTTTTATTTTATTTGTTTGTTTCAACTTGTGGGTTTGTGTTCAGCTGTGAACACTTCTTCCCTTGGCCTTTAGTGAAACACAGGAGTGAGTGGTTGGAGAATTAGCAGAAGGTTATAGGGTTATAGAAATGAGATCACAGAATCATGAAAAAACAAATACCAATCGTGGGAATGTAGCAAGCGCATATTCTTGCACGTGCTTTCTTATTATCATCTCTAATGAGTCTCATTCTGTTTATTGCCTTGTGTCTAGACAAAATAAAACTGCTAGGGGTTTACAAAATGATTTCCAATCCACAAACCTTCTTTTCATGCTACAGCCTAGAGGGGATATTTTCCACATTACTGATTTAGACCCGAAGAAATATGGTACCACGGCGAGCACAAGCAAGTGCCTCATGGCTGCAGAATACATCATGTTCTGGCAACACAAACAGCCATGAGCCCAGGGCCTCAACTGCCACTGCATACAGAATATTTTTGGATTCATGCACTGATTCCCAAAGAAGATTTTCTTACTCAGTCTGTACTCTGTTCCCAGCAATTCCCCAATCCTAATGGGCCTTAGAGAGCTGAGAGAAAGCATGATGGATGTGATGTCAAACCATTAATTTAGTGATACTTCAAGGGGGATGCAAAAGTGATTAATTCTTATACTTTAGAAATTATCCCCCTGGAAGAAAAAAAAAAAAAAAAAGATGCCTTTGGAAGAGTGAAGAATAAGTGAGGGGAAAAATCTCTAGGCACTTGGGAATGTATATCATTTTCAATATTCACATGGCACTGATGTTTTCCAATGGTCTGCCATCATTTTGATTAGTAGTTCAAGACAATATAGCCTCTGGGAGTAGGAGTGAACAAGAAAAAAAAAACAGAAAATCCTGCCCTGCTCCAAGATTATGCATTTAAAGCGTTCATCCATCAGCACTGAATGATTTTTCAACCAGTCCAATTAGCATCGTCTAAGCCTCTACCATGTTCGAAAACCCACACAAGATCCTGTCACATGGAATCTAACATGGTTCTTGACATCAAGAGCTTATAAACCAGCAGAGGATTTAGCAAGTGCATATAAGTAATTATGATTCAAAGGAAAATGATGTAATTGTGGAGAGTTCACAGCACAGAGGGATTACTTCAACTAGGAGGGATTCTTGATGTTCTCTTCATTCATGCACTCACCATTTATTGAGACCTGTTTTATTGGACTAGATAGGCAAGCTGCCCAGGAGGAGTCACACACAATGAGGGAAAGAGGTAACAACAGAAGCAATAGCTGTGATGACACAATAAAAGAAAGTGGCATGAGAATTACAAGAACACTTTCCCTAGCAGAGACCTTAAAGCACTGCAGTGCTAACAGAAAAGTCCGTGGTTCAAACCCACCAGCTGTGCTGTGTGCTTTTGCAAAGATTTACAGCCTTGGAAGCCTTATGAATTGGAATCAACACCACAACAATGGGTTTTTTGGTTCTTTCCCTAGCTAACTTGTAACAGTAGCAAACCATCTGTTGTATCTGGCTTAAGGAGCCTTGGTGGCACAAAGGTTAAGTACTGAGCTGGAAATCAAAATGCAAGTTCAAACCCACTCAGCAGTTCTATGGTAGTAAAGACCTGGCCACCTGCTCACATATAGATTGCAATCTAGGAAGCCTTGTGGGAGAAGTCTACTCTGTTGCATTAGCATTGACTCCATGGCATATCTAGCCTAAGCATCCAAACACAATCCTTTTTCTTTTTCTTTCTTTCTTTCTTTTTTTTTTTTTTTTTTTAATGCAGAGGAACTATATAACTATATACCGGAAAAGTTTTAATTTGAAAATATAGTTTAGTTAAGGCATATCTATCTATCTATCTATCTATCTATCTATCTATCTATCTATGTAAACATTGGTCTCAGTATAAAAATGTGAAGTCTCCTACTTTCATATCAGTTTTAACATCTTTCTCCATTTACTTGACCTTGCCAGAAAGAACCACACTTTTATTTTCAGAAAAAAAAATTAAACTGCAGGGATTCCAAGATCATTCTCTGCCTTAAACATGGACATTTCTTGTTCTAGTACTTTTCTTCTTCCTCTCTGGGTTCAGTGGAAACTCATGTGTTTTCATATCAGTTTTGGTGTTGGTGGTCTGGGAGTGGAGGCTGTGGTTGAAAGAGTAGACTAAAAGCCATAAAACAAAAATGGTCTTCCTGGGCAGTTTTTGCAATGAGAAAAGCATAATGGGAAATATCTTTAATCTTAAAACACTTTAGAAAGAAACCAATCTTTTAGAGAAACCTTTAAAAACCCTGGTATGATGCCTCTGTTACACGGTATTTCCATTTCCCTGGCTTATCAACTGAATCGTTCCCATTTCACTGCATTTCCTGGCTGTAGTTTTTACTTAAAGAGTTCCCTGCATAAGCATTCCCTACAACTCAGGCCAGGATGATTTTCCTAGGTTCCGCCCAGAGAAATAGGCCATTAGCTCAGTCTAAGCCATGTGTTGACTATTTAATCATTGGATCTTTGCAGTATACTTGATTGTCATCCTTGCTGAATGCCTTTGCATTCTCTCAGCCCAGGGAGGCTGGGTGTACCTCAGGGCCTGCAGAGAGCACAGTGTTTCCAACAATCTTTGTCCACCAACCAACGGACCCTGAAATTAAATTCTGCTGTCACTGACATGCAAACTGTTAAGCGCTTGACTACTAACCAAAGTCTACCCAGAGGCAGCTCAGAAGGAAGGCCTGAAAATCTGCTTCCAAAAGGCAGTTGTTGTTGGTTGTTGGTGTTGTGTGCCATCGAGTCGGACCCGACTCATAGAGACCCCTCCTTGGGTTTCCGAGGCATTATCACTACGGAAGTAGATTGCCCCGTATTCCTTCCAAGGAGTGGCTGGTGGGTTTGAACCACCAGCCTTCTAGTTAGCAGTCAAGCGCCTTAGGCATTATGCTACCAGAGCTCCCTCCAAAAGGCTACAGCCTAGAAAATCCTAACACACACAGTTCTGCTCTGCATGAATGGGGTCATCTTGTGTCACAATCAACTCAATAGCAACTGGTTTGGTTGTTGTTGTTGTTTATTGACCTAGAAATTCAGTGTGCACAGGATGAACCATTATCCCCCAGTCAAGACTCAATATAATGGGGCTTTTACCTTTGTTTCCACAACTACCTGGTCTCTCTACCCTGCCTCTTAGAGAAGGCCCCAGAAACCTGCTGCGCTCTTGCCAGTCTTTCCCAGGAGCTATTCCCCTGGCTGAGGCCCTAAACCCTTGAAATGCTGCCTCCTCACTTGATTTTGGTCAGTACATGCTAGATCCTGCTACTGGATTTTTCTTTCCTACCTTCTTGGGAGCTCTGGTAGCATAGTGGCTAGGACACTTGCCTGCTAAACTCGGAAGGAAAGCTGGGCAATCCTACTTCCGTAGTGATACTGCCTCAGAAACCCAAGGAGGAGTCGCTATGAGTCGGGGCCGACTCGACAGCACATAACAACAACAACAACACCTTCTTACTTGAACTTCCCTTTCTGGCTCCAGGTCCTGCCTGAACTTGGACCACAGCTGACCCAAATTCTAAGGCTCTGCAACAGGTAAATTTCCTCAGCCTCCAATCCATTCAGTCCCAGGCTTGTCCCCTCCACTGAAGCCTGTGTTGCTGTATACCCCAGAACCCAATATTGTTTCAGTTATAATACAAATGATTTTTTATAATGTAGATGCACAATGTGTAATCTTAAAAACAAGGATTACTAAAATATCTATAGTCCAGCAAAAAGTTACTTTGTGTCAGCTTCTTAAATATATTTTCCCATTAAAGATAAGAGCTGCAGTTTAGAGAGGTCATGTAACCTCTTCTAGTTTTAGTAATAATAATTGGCAATCAAAGGTGAATCCAAATATCTGATTCTAATGTCTCTGCTCTTTCCCACTTTCATCAGATGACAAAAATGTATAAATTCTCATCTTATTTGGAAGAATAATTTTTTAGACTTACAGTTCTTCTTTTTCTCTAACAAGGAATAGCAATTACATAAGTCATTTATCCATACAGATGAAATGAAAAATTTGACCTGCACATATATTAATCGACTGTAATTCTTGCAATAGAGTACTAAACCATTAGCAATGAGACTGTATTGAGGCTGAAAATAAAATCAGGTTTGTTTGGGAAGTCCTTAGGTGTCCTTAGAACTGAAATATTATGGTTAACATACAGTATGTTTATCTTTAGTGTAATGTTATACACACACACACACACACACATATATGCCTTGATTGATAATAGGCCTTAGCCAATGAAGGACATAGTTAAATAAACTCTCTAAGGGCACATTTCTGCTTATGTTAGCTAAATTAGATCTTCTAGGATAGGAGAGTTTTATTTGGTCATTTGCCAGAAATATTAATGAATACTCTGATCATCTGAAAGAGTTATTTTTCTTCACCCAGGATGAGCATTACAGTCTCAAAGAGGAAATCACACTTTGACACAAACTATAATATTATGCCCCTTCATATTGCTATTATATAGTTGTTATTTAATTGAATTAACTCTTTTAAAAAATTTTTCTTATTTTGGTGAAAATATTCACAGCTGAAGAGACATCACTTTAACAATTTCTACATGCAAAATTCAGTGGTATTGATTGTTGCTGTTGTTATGTGCCACCAAGTCGGACCCAACTCACAGCGACACCTCCTTGGGTTTCTGAGGAGGTATCACTACAGAAGTAGATTGATTACTTCCTTCAAATAGTGCTACCATTCTCTCTATCATTTTCCACATTATTCCATTGTCATCTTAAGCTCACTGCCTCCTAAACTTCACGTCCAACCTTTGGAGTTGCCTTTGTGAATTTGATCTCAAACTGGTAATTCTTTAAAAGTGCACGATGCTCAAAGCAGGCATACTTTATTCATTAAGACAAGCTATTTTGGGGTTCAAAGAAGATTTCAAGGGATAGTGTTGATTTAAAATTTAAAGCCTCATTGAATGAATTATTTTCTTTTTCTCTGATCATACCTTCTCCAAAACATTCACTGGCTCCCCATTTTCTATAGAAGTCAAAAGAGTCCATCCTTCAAAGTCCTTCCCAAGAAGAACCCCAACTGACCTTTCCAAACTTCTTCCTCACTTCCTGTGTCCTAGGCCATTGTTCTTTTCTACACACAACAGCTCCTTCTTGTCTTTGCTTGAGCCTTCTTAACCTGGGTATGTTTCTACTGTTTGCCACCTTTGTGTATTAAAAAACATAATTGTTCTTCAAAACTCAGATTAAATTCCTTCTTTTTCATTATGCCCCATCTATTGTCTCTTTCCCTGAAGTGCCTGTACCAGTTGACTTGTCTCTGTCTTAGAAGCTGATTTGCCAGCCCCATGATGTAATGGTTCAATGATCCAAGTTCAAATCTCAGTGGGACCTTTTCTCTGTCTTGTAGCACAGGCCATATTCTACTTTTGTGAATATATTTTCTCTCCTCTTATCCTACTATTAATTCCTTGAGGAGATACACTGATTTTAGAGATTGATATTGATTTATTCATTCAAACGTTTGTTTGATATCTAATTTATACCTACCATTGTAAGAGACATAAAACCAGTTGCCGGATCACCCCAACTCATGGTAACTACTCGTGTGTTAGAGTAGAACTGTGCTCCACAGGGGTTTCACTGACTGAATTTTTAGAACTAGATCATCAGACCTTTCTTCTGAGGCACTTTTGGATGGGTTTGAACCTCTAGCCTTTTGGTTAGCAGCCAGGCACACTAATCATTTGCAACACCATGGATTCCTATAGGAGGTATAATCACCAGTAAAACATTAATATTGGATGATTTTGGTGGGGGGGGGGGAAGTGATACATGAAAAAATTAAATTCCTTTTCTAAGGAACAGCAACTGAGTATAGCTCAGATGCTGTAGTTGGCATGCCTCCTTGACAGACCTCATCATTGCAAGAGACTCGGCTTTCTCCTCTGGTAATGAAAGTCACTTCTCTTAATGACTGCTTTGTGGAAACTTTTGGCTCCAGTCAGTAGCCATCTTTGGAACACAACTCAACTACTAGTTTTAAAGAGTGATTCAACCACTAGCCCCAAGTATAAATGCCAATGTCACCATGCCCTTCTCCAATTCAAAAAGAGTGGGCGTCCTAAAATTGCAGTGCCATTCCAGTGCTTAAATTGAGGTGGTAAATGGCATGCACTCAACAAACACAAGCCAGTCCCTGGAGGCAGTTGTCGCCCAAAAAATTTCAATGAAGCTAAGAGGGGTGTTGGCTTTAGTGACTGTCTGCTTCTTAGCAAATCAACAAATTGTTCTTCCACCTGGGGTGAAAATATGAAAAATAAAGAGAACACTTAATATCACAGAAGGTCATATCCCAAAAAGGGCCTGTGAGATATGTGGTCCAACTGTCATTTTTGCAGATGGAAAAACTGAGGCTTAGAAAGAAATTGCTTTCACAAGGTCACAAAGAAAGTGAATAAAATATTGGGAGCTTCCCCTCAATCCAAGACTCCTGTTCCCAGTCTCAGGTACTTTGCAGTACTCCTTCAAGCTGTACCCTTTCATTTGTTACTCCCACCATATTGCTTCCCTAAAGATAGAATTTTATTTTCATAAAAACTCAAACATAATTTAACCGTATGTGCAAATCAGTATTGTGTGCTTTGGGTTTGCTTTTCTCCCTCGGTTTGGATTTATGCTGTATATATGCTTTCCTAGGAGCTCTGGTAGCATAGTGCCTAAGGCACTTGACTGCTAACCAGAAGGCTGGTGGTTCAAACCCACCAACCACTCCTCGGAAGGAAGGTTGGGCAATCTACTTTTGTAGTGACACTGTCTCAGAAACCCAAGGAGGAATTGATATGAGTGGAGTCCGACCTGATGGCAAATAACAACAACAACATATGCTTTCCTCTGTTTTCTGAACAGGACTAATTTAATTGTGGTCTTAATAAGCCAGGTGAAAGTAGAAAGTCCTTATAGTATAGTTAGTCGGTATCACAGTGCTATTCTTTGCATTACAAAATATTTTTAAAATAAACAATAGATGAACAATATGGTCAGTGTCACTAATTACAAGTGGTGATGGGAACTATCCCTAATCAGGCTTGTATCAGATGTACCATTTATGTAGCTCTCTGTGTCTGACACCAGGATTCTGTTCCAGCTCTGCTATAAGTCACCATGCAGTCCCATGGAATGAACTTTCCCCCTCTGGACCTCAGTTTCCTCATATGTAAAATAAGGTTCCTTCAAATCTTAACAAATTATCTCTTGGTGATATGATGCTTTATCTAAATGCCTAAAATAATTCAAATAAATTTGTGTTTTGTAGTACACTTCTTTTTGTTGTTGTTGTTAGCATGATTGAGTTCATTTTCACCAGGGATCAAGTGGACCCCAAGCAGCCAAGATATAAAGAACATATTCACAGTCAGAAGACTTTGGTGAGAGGGACAACTCTGATACCTCCTAGTGCTGTGATTTGCATAGCCTCCCAGGGACTCCCTTCACTCATCTGCAGACATATGATAACACCTTCTTCCTGTGCTTTTCATTCAAAAAGGAGTTACTGAAAACCTACAATGGGCCAGTGTTGTAAAATTTTCAGCATGAACAGATATCAAAGCAATCTGTAAAGTATGAAAACTTATTGATGGAAAGTATTATCAATGCTTTTATTCACCTCTGACTTATTTATCTAGGATGTCTGGATGACCCAGAAGTTGGATAAAACACATGCTAAAATACCAGAAAATTAAATGCAACTTAAAAAAAGATAATCTATAAAAAAAATATTTTTTGATAGTTCAAAAAGACATTAGAGTTGTAAGTCCTTCTCATTTTGCCTTTTTGACATTTATTTTCTTATTTAGAATTTTTTCAGTTCCTAAGGGCTAGGGCACTATAAGTTTCTAATGCTTAGACTGAGATCTTATAATCTTGCAAGCAGCCATCTAAGATGTAACTTTTGATCTCTCCTCATCCAGAGCAAAGAAGAGTGAAGAAAATCAAAGACACAGAGAAACAATTAGTCAAGGGACTAGTGGACCATGGGAACCTCAGCCTCCATAACTCTGAGACCAGAAGAACTACCACTACCAACCACTCTGCAAGGGATCAAATTTGGAGATCCTGGATAGATGAAAGAAAATTGTAGGATAAAACTTAAAATCATTGAAAACACAAAGCTACTAATCTGATAAAACTGATGGAATCCCCGAGATTAGGGACTTTAGCCACCCACTCCCATGGCTCAAGTTTCAGCCCAACAATAGACAGATTTATGAGATAAATAATAAGAGAGGTTAGCACCCCTTAGAATAATCAACCATATGAGATCAAAAAAGCAGCAATTTGCCCAGGGATAAAGCTCAAAATGCAGGCATGGATAGGAAAGAAGGAGAAAGGAAAATGGTAAACACAGGGAGGAGGTGGGTGGAGTACTGTTATGTTGCAGGGCTTGTGGGGATTGCAATCAATGTCACGAAGCAAAATGTGTAAGAACTGTTGAATGGAAAACCAATTTGCCATGTAACCTTCCACCCAAATCGCAATAAAAAAATTTTTCTTTTTTTTTTTCTCTTAATGCTTAGACCCTCTTAAGGACTTCACCAACCCTAATAACCAGCAGATAACTTAATGCACTTCAGCAGTTGATTATGGAGGACCCACTTGTTCAGAAACAAGACTAAAGTTGGCATTAAAATCAGAAAAATTCCAAGGTTAGGGGACAGGAGGCTCAAGTTTTACATCAGAATCCACATTATTAGGTGAAATTTTGGATTTGTGTCTGGTTTTATATTTGATATTCAGTGTCCTGAAGAAATAAAGAAATCTGCAGCAAAAGGGCAGGTCAGCATGTGAATTGGAAGCCTCTGTGCTGGGCAGTCTCTGAATCTTTGCTGCATTCTTCCCCATCCTTTCCTCCCATATAAAGATCAGTGAGTAAATTCAGGTTGCTCAAAAGAAATTGCACTCTCCTCTGAACCAGAGGGCCCCAACACCAGGTAAGAGGGCAGAAATGTGCAAACATCTGAGAAAGAGCTAAGACAAGGAAATTGCTTCCACGTCCCCACTTGGAGGTGGTAATCTAAGCCATGAATACCTTGCCCAGACCCTGATGTGTTTTTTGTTTGCTCCCTTATTTAATAACAAAAGTAACTCCCATATATTGGATGCTAAACCAGTTGCTGTTGAGTTGATCTCAACTTAAGGTCACCCAAGTGTGTCAGAGTAAAACTGTGCTCTATAAGATTTTCAATCACTGAGTTTTTCAGAAGTTGATCACCAGGTCTTTCTTCCAAGGCACCTCTGGGAGAACTCAAACCTCCAAAATTTCAGTTAGCAGCTGAGCATGTTAACTGTTTGTCCAACCCAGGAGTTCCTACTGTATGCTACGTGACTTATGTTACTTACACAGTCCTTACAGTCCTTTGAAAAAGTACTATTGCTAGTCTCATTTGGTAAATAAGGAAACAGGCTGAAAATGTGTAAACATTTTGCCTGACTCATACAATTAGAAAGAGACAGAGTCAAGGTCCGAATCTGAGACTCTCTTGACTCCAAAGTTCAAATTCCTAGACACAATGCTACACTTCCCTACAGCCTAGATAAATCAAGTAGCTTTTAGCTTATAATCTATGGCCCGGATAGTTTAGGAAATACAATGACCACACTGAAAATTCAGTTTGAGAAATCATTCTGTATCTAGGCAGGGATAGGCTCCTCCTTAACAACGTGAGAGGGTAGCAAAGAAGCAGGCAGAAGAAAAGGGAGCAGAGGCAGAGTGTTGTTGTTGTTATGTGCCGTTAAGTCATCTCCAACTCATAGCAACCTTATGTACAACACAAAGAAACACTGCCTGGTCCTGTGCCAGCCTCATGATCCCTACTATACCTGAGCCCATCGTTGTAGCCAATGTGTCAATCCATCTCATTGAGGGTCTTCCCCTTTTTTGTTTACCAAACATGGCATCCTTCTCCAGAGAATGGTCCTTTCTAACAACATGACCAAAGTAGGTGAGATGAAGTCTGGCCATTCTCAGTTCCAAGGAGCATTCTAGCTGCACTTCTTCCAAGACAGATGCTAGTTCTTTTAGCAGTCCATGGTACTTTCAGCATTGTTCGCCAACACCACAACTCATAAGCATCAACTCTTCTTTGGTCTTCCTTTTTCATTGCCCAGCTCTCACGTGCATAAGAGGCTACTGAAAATACCATGGCTTGGGTTGGGCACATCTTAGTCTTCAAGGAGACATCTTTGCTCTTCAGCACTTGAAAGAGGTCTTTTACAAGAGTTGCCCAATGCAATACATCTTTGGATGTCTTGACTGCTGCTTCCATTGGTGTTGATTGTAGAACCGAGTAATATGAAGTCTTTAACAACTTCAATCTTTTCTCCATTTATTGTGATGCTGTTTATTGGTCCAGTTGTGAGGATTTTTGTTTTATTTATATTGAAGTGTAAACCATACTGCAGACTGTAGTCTAATCTTCATCAGTATGTACTTCAAGTCATCTTCAATTTCAGCAAACAAACTTGTATTGTCTGCATATCACAGGTTGTTAATGAATCTTCCTCCAATCCTGATGCCGTATTCTTCTTCATATAGTCCAGCTTCTCAAATTATTTGCTCAGCATACAGATTGAACAAGTATGGTGAAAGGATACTATCCTAATGCACTCCCTTCTTGATTTAAAGCATGCAGTGTCCCCTTGTTCTGTTTGAATGACAGCCTCCTGGTCTATGTACAGGTTCCTCATGAGTACAATTAAGTGTTCTGGAATTCCCATTCTTCTCAATGTTATCCATTATTTGTTATGACCCACACAATCGAATGCTTTTGCATAGCCAATAAAACACAAGTAAACATCTTTCTGATATTCTTTGCTTTGAGCCAAGATCCATCTGACATCAACAATGATATCCCTCACTCCACAGCCCCTTCTGAATCCAGCTTGTGTTTCTGGAAGTTCTCTGTTAATATACTGCTCAAAGAAGTAGCATGTCCTAGCGGTATCCTAAATGTCTGTGGCTAGTCTATACTTCACACAGTCCCCAGTCTTGTTTTCTTCCATCGTATCTAAGCTAGGATGCTACACAAATAAAGTGCAAAGGGACCCCAGTTCAAGCTGTACCTGTCTCAGTCTACAACTGAGAAAAGTCTGGGAAAGCTCAGAGGATCTATAGCATTAGGTGCCCAGGAGTGAACACACCTGAGGAGCCTCCTGGGAAATAAGTCAGTCTAAGAGGAAGTTTCCAAAATCCATAGAGACAGAAATGCCTGAAAACTGCCTTTGAGCTGGAAAGGAGAAGTGATATTGAGGACCATGCAATGTCTTCCTCTTACATCCATCACCCACCTTCATCCCTAGAGACTTGTGCTTAAATCCTGAGGAAAAACTTACAAATAACATCTGAATGAGGTATTTTCACCCAAATATCTGTGAGGTTTTGGATCTAAGGGATTACACCACTGTGCAACCAGTGTGACAGTGGCATCAAGGTGGGAGAAAGATTTTTCCCATCTCAGCAGACATCAGCAGCAAATAGCACCACTATCAGTGGCTGTACCAGCTTTAGCAGGCAGCTAAATGGTGCACAGAATGACACTGATTCCATTGGTAGGTGCCAAGAGCCTTAGCCACAGCAATAAGCAAAGCAATGGCCTGAGGTAACATTTTAAGAGCAAAAGGAGACAGAACTGAGAGCACCACCCACAGAGAACATCGGTAGCAGTAACAATGAAAAAACCACCAGGGAAAATTTGGCAACAAAGTGTGACTGTGAAGGCTTTTTAAAAGGGTTATTCCAAAAGATATGAGGATGCCTGAAAATAATTGGCATATGGTTAGAGAGGGGCCCTCTAGTTGATTTCAACTCAAAGCAACCTTTTAGGACAGAGTAGAACTGCCCCACAGGGTTTCCTAGAGTAAAATTTTTACCGAAGCAGATCACTAAGTCTTTTCTCAGGCAGAACGGCTGGTTGGTTCAAACCACCAACCTTTCAGTTAGCAACCTAGTACTTAACTTGAGGTCCAATATTTACTTTTTTAAACATTTCTAGAGAGAGAGAAAAGTCTAATTTAATTTAATTTTGATCACCAAGATAGGAAAGTCCTGGAGAAGACAAGGTTTATAATGAACACCAACTCCAACTTCCATGTTTCATGGTGGGAGGGGCATTTAATAGGTATAACTTGGGCCCTGGGCTGAGGGGTACCTTCTCAATCATAGCTTCTATCAGTAAGAGCTTAGACACTTCTCTAAAGATAGGATGATATGTCTTAAAGTAATGGGATCCACAGCCTGGTTTTTGAGCAGATTCTTGAGGTTAACCTATTAGGGATGGATGTTTGTAGAAAGAATTCCATAGTCAGCTAGAATTGTGTAAGATAACTTAGGGTGTCACTTCCAGCTCAAATGTTCTGTGGTTCTTTGATAAATCAAATAAATCTTTGAAGAGGAGATATCTGAAAATGATCTGATTCAGAGGCACCATCTGGATTAGGATAAGATTCACCAATTTCCCCAGCTTTCAGGAAAACAAATGCACATTCTCTCTTCATAACTTGGTGCTCAAAACTAGAGTTCTGCTGAGTTTCCAAAAACTTTGTGGTTCTTAGTACATGTTTTCACTTGATGTTCGTCTATGGAGACACATCCTTTTTCACCACACCAAGAGAAATAGCCGAAGGGGTCTCCAAACTTTCACAGAAACTCCAAAGATCAGCACTTAGTGATCTCATGGACTTAGAAGAGACCTACCCAAAAGTTTCTCTTCTTCTGGTTGTCACTGAGACCCACTATTCCATCACTTAAAATACTTTGGGTATTGCCCTCATCCTGTGCTGAAGTAACTTACTTTCTTTTCTTTTTCTTTTTTAGGATTTAACTTTGCTTTTAAATGCCTTTCTTTATTGATTTCTAGTAGAGATGTTATTTCCTCTGGTCTTTATGTTTCTCTATTCATGGCATTTGGGCTCATGGTGTGTGCCTGTAGGGTGATAGAGTGTGTGCAAATATGTGAAAGTGCACAAGTATGTTTAGGAGCTCTGGTAGCGTAATACCTAAAGCACTTGACTGCTAACCAGAAGGCTGGAGGTTCAAATCCACCAGCCACTCCTCGGAAGGAAGATTGGGCAATCTACTTCTGTAGTGATACTGCCTCGGAAACCCAAGGAGGAGTCACTATAAGTCAGGTCCAACTCGACGGCACATAACAACAACAACAACATGTGTGAGACAGAGAGAAATGAAAGAGGAAAATATAGGAGAGAATTTAGAGGAGGGGACTCAGGTCTTTCCACTGGAGCATAAATGATTTCTTCTTTTTAAGGAGATAAACAGAATAATCAGCTGGGGGCAGGTTTAGCACTCCAGGCATAGAACAAGCAACCTACAAATAGTATTTGAAACTTCTGATGTTCTAAACAAAAATTACCTTGCAAAATGCTAACAAAGATATCTTTAGTGCCTTTTAGATATCTGAAGACATCTGAAATAACTTTTTCTAATGGTCTGCTGAGTTCCTAACACCTTTCACATATTTAACATCTCAGATTGTTTTCACTACAGGGCACTAGAATGCTGAGGAAGTGGCGGGATGGGACAATGTCTGGGTCTTGGCATTGCCGTGAGATTGGCATAGAATGAGGCAATCATTTCTTCCCTTGTACTGAAGAGTGAGCAAAGAAGGAAACCCTGTAGAAACATACAACTAGAGCTGATTCCAATATGCTGTTTTTCTCTGACAGTTTCCATAAAGCAAAACTTCCCTACACAAACCGTAATGTGCTGATTATCCTTGTCTATGTCACCTGTGTACAATTCTCTAAGGCGTATATCCAAAAGAGGAATTCCTAGGTCATGGGATATACATCTTTTTAATTTCCTAAGTACTGACAGCTTGCTCTCCAGAACTACTGCACCAGTTTACACTCCCACCAGCAGTACATGAGGATTCTCATTTCCCCACATCTGTGCCAACAATGGTAGTACCATCTGACTTTCTAAATTTTACCAATCTGATGGGTGTAAAATGGAATCTCACTGTGGTTTCAAATTATATCTTTCTGATGACTGTGAAGTTGGGGATCTCTTCATGAGCATGTAGGTAATTTGGGTTCCCCCTTCTGTGAATTGCCTATTCTTATTCTTTGCCATTTCCTGTCTTTTTCTTGTTGATTTGCAGGAATTGCTTAATTATTCTAGATATTAATCCCTTGTCAGTTTTAAACATTGTAATTATCTTCTCCCAGTCTGTTGCCCATCTGTTATCTTTATCTACATTGTCCTTCATTGAACAGAAATTCTTATTTAATGTAGTCAAATCCATCCATTTTTCTTTGGGCTTTTTTTATGTTATTCAAAAAATCATTTCCCACCCCAAACGTGTCAAGGTTTCCTTCAACATTTTCTTACTGGTGTATCATTTCTCTTAACACCTAGCTGTGTAATCCATTAGAAACCATCATTTTTTTTTTTTTTTTTCATTTAGTAAGCCAGCTTTCCTAACATCATATGCTAAAAAATCCATTTTTCATCCAATGATTTCTGTATATCCATCCATTATGATAGGGACAACATATAATTTATAATCCAAACTGGGAGAGATTTCAGAGAAAAAGGGGGCATAACTTGTAACTTTGCTAGGTAGACAGGCATAAAGTAGGACATTTCCTGGCAAACTGGAACTTAGTCATCTCAATTTTATACCATGTTCCTTATAGGACTGTTTATAGATTTTTTAATCTGTTCCATTGTTCTATACATCTTTTCATGTGACACTCCACATTGTTTTCCTATTATGAACCAACCAAACTCATTGCCATCAAGTCAATTTTGACTCATAGCAACCCCCTTGGGTTTCCAAGGTGGTAAATATTTACAGAAGTAGATTGCCCAGTCTTCCTTCTGTTTTCTTATTATAGTTATATCTTAACGTAGGTTAGGGAAAGTATTCATTTTTGTCTTTTCCCAACTTACTGTTTACTCATGGGTTTTTATTTTTCAATATATATTTTAGACCCAGTATTTCAAATTTCTCTGTTGAAGTATTGATTGAAATTCCATTTACTGAGTATTTAATTTGGGAAAATTTGATATATTTTACATATTAAGCTGTCCCATCCATGAACATGGTTTATCTCTGTATTTCTTCAAATTTTCTTGTATCTGTCCTGATAGAGAAGTCTTTTTGAAAAACATCTTCTATGCTTTTCATTAGGCTTGTTGTTGTTTTTGTTGTTGTTATGTGCCATCGAGTCGGCCCCGACTCATAGTGACCCCTCCTTGGGTTGCCGAGGCAGTATCACTATGGAAATAGATTGTCCAGTCTTCCTTCTGAGGAGTGGCTGGTGGGTTTGAACCACCAGCCTTCTGGTTAGTAGTCAAGTGCCTTAGCCACTATATATATTTTAAAGTTTCATTGCTATATTGTGAATGGTTAGTGTATTTTATTTATATAATGTTGTATTTAGTGATAAATTCTTTAAGACCTTCTCATCTATGTTTTTTAAATAAATTGCTTTTTATCCAGTCAAAAAATTAATGTTATACCAGCCTCAGAAGATTGTTAGGGCACCTTGGCCCCTTCTAGTATTTTATTGTCTATGGCAATTTGTATAATTTTGTTATACAAATTTGTTTGTATATATTTGTTTGCTTTTTTTAAAAATTTATTGTTTGTTGGTTTTTAAGAAATCAGTTATAAACCATTTTCGTCTGGGCTTTTGATTCCAGGTGTGGAAATAAGATTTAGGAGTTTTTTTGATTAACCATTTTGGTTTCTTTTCTTTGATATTTTTTGTCTTTACAAATTTTCTATATTTTCTTCTCTGTTTCTGGAATTTTTTTTTTCCAGAAGTTGATCTATTACATCCAGCCTTATTGGTTTATAAATTATATTAGTAAAACTACTTGTTTTCTAAATCTTCATCCTATAGTGATCCATAAGGTTTTTGACTTACTTTAGACACATCATCAGGAAAGACCAAATACTAGAAAAGGACATAATGTTTGGTAGAGGACCAAATAAAATAAGAGAAACCCTCAATAATATGAAATGACACAATAGTTGAAACAATGGATTCAAACATTCCAGCAATCAAGAAGATGATGAAGGGTTGGAAAATATTTTAGTCTGTTTCATGTAAAGGTGCCATGAATCAAAGCTGATTTGAAGATAATTACCAAGAACTGCCATCTCCATTACATCTACAGTTATGCATTACATGTATGTATTATGTCTATAGTTAGACGATCCTTTACATTCTGTGCTTTGCATCTTATTTTCCTTTTTTTTCTCATCAGTATCACCAAACCAAACCAAACTCACTGCCACTGAGTTGATGACAACTCATAGCAACCCCTATTGGGTTTCCAAGGCTGTAAATCTTACAGAAGCAGACTGTCCCATCTTTCTTCTATGGAGCAGCTGGTGAGTTTGAACCACCAACTTTTTGGTTAGTAGCTAGATGCCATAACCACTTCACCACAAGAGCTCCTTGATCAGTATCACCAGAGACCTTTACATTCTTATTTATTTTTCCAAAGAATATAAATATTTCTGTTTTTGCTCAACTATATACTGTTATTGTTCTTTATTTCATTAATTTTACCTTCTTATCTTTGTAATTTCTTTCTTGCTCATTTTTATATAACTTTGTTCTATTGCCATTTTTCTGGTTTTTTTAGTGGAACAAAAAAAAAAAAAAAAACCAAACTCTCTACCGTCGAGTTGAATCTGACTCATAGTTACTCCCTCTTGGGTTTTCGAGGTTGTGTCTCTACTGAGGTAGATTACACAGTCTTCCTTCTGAGGAGCGGATGGTGGGTTTGAACTGCCAGCCTTCTGGCTAGCAGTCAAATGCCTTAGGCACTAGCTTCTCTAATTTTTATACTTCTAGATGTATTTGAAGCACCAAATTGCCTTCTGATGGCTTCCTTTCATCTATTGAACTAACAATTTCCAAGGCTTCTCCAAATTCAGCCATTGATTTATCTTTAATTCAGTTGTTGCTTTATATGCTTTGAACATACATTGATATGTTACCAGCAATTATGTTTATAATCATTGTATAATATTGATATGTTTTCTTACTACCAGTTTATTGCATCTATCTTTATTCCTGATGATGATTTATATTAATATCTAAGTTTTCCAATTTTGAAAATGCTACTCTGACTTAGTTTCAGTTTATATTTGTCTAGAATCTTTTTTATGCCTTTATTTTTCATCTTCCTATAAATTTGTGTTTAAGTATACCTTCTGTCAATAACATAGAAGTGGATCTTGCATTTAATGTACTATGACAGAGTCTGCTTTTGATGAGTGAGTTTAACCTATTTTATGGTGATTATTATTTTGTTAGAACTTATTTCTATCAAATTATTCTCAGAGAGTAGTAACTATACTAAAATACATTCTTCCCTTGTGTGTCATAGGCTACTAATTGTCTTCAATATCCATTCACACAGATGAAAGCAGCGCCCTTAAGAGAGAAAAGTAACAACATATAAACATCCAGGATCTCTGACAACCTCGTAAAGGAAAGTCTTCATACCAGCTCTAGACTACCTACTACCTGGTTGTTAATGTAAGAGAGAAATAACTCATCCCAGGTATACTAGTATTCTATTGCTGATTTAACAAATTATCACAAATGTGTGGCTTAAAGCAGCACAAACTTATTATTTTATAGTTGTGGCCGTCAGAAGTCCTAACATGAAAGTACTGGCAGGACTACATACCTTCTGAAGGCCCTAGTAGAGGAACTCTTTTCTTGTCTCTTCCAGCAGCTAGAGGCCACCTGCATTCCTTAGTCTTTTTAGACTTAGTCCTTAGTCCTTAGTCTTTTTAGTGATCTCTTGCTTTCTTCATGGATAATGTTCTTGATATCTTCCCATAATTCATCTGGCTTTCGGTCGTTGGTGTTCAATGCATCAAATCTATTCTTTAGATGAT
>NW_006921619.1:14019343-14027496 GCF_000298275.1 Orycteropus afer afer | reverse complement strand
TAAAATCTTCAATTTCCTCATCTTTGGCTTTGGTGGTTGGTGCATAAATTTGAATAATAGTAGAATTAATGGGTCTTCCTTGTAGGTGTATGGATGTTGTCCTATCACTGGCAGCATTGTACTTCAGGACACATCTTGAAACATCCTTTGTGATGATGAATGTTATGCCATTCCTCTTCAATTTGTCATTCCCGGTACAGTAAATCATATGGTTACCTGATTCAAAATGGCCAAAAGTGGTCCATTTCAGCTCACTAATGCCTGGGATATCAATCTTTATGCATTCCATATCATTTCTGACAATTTCCAGTTTTCCTAGATTCATACTTTGTACATTCCATGTTCTGATTATTGATGGATGTTTGAAGCTGTTTTTCCTCAATTTGGGTCATGCTATGTCACCACATGAAGGTCCTGAAAGACTTACGTTATCCATATCATTAAGGTTGGTTCTACTCTGATGAGGCACCTCTTTCCCAATCATATATTGAGTGCCATCTGATCCAAGGGGCTCATCTTCCTGCACTGTGTCAGACAATGTTTCTGAGCTATTCATAAAGTTTTCCAGTAATGTATCAGACAGTGTTTCTCTGCTATTCATAAGGTTTTCCCTGGACAGTTTTTGAGAAGTGATGGCCTCCTCCTTCTTCATAGTATGTCTTAGTCTTTAAGCTCCATTGAAACCTGTGCACCATGTGCAACTCTGCTGACATCTGAAACACTAGTGGCAGAGCCTCAAGCCTCACAGCAATGTGCAAGCCCCACAAGATGACAAACTGGCAGACATGTTTGTCTCCCTTAGCTGTTGCACCCCTTAGCTCTGCACCCTCTGCTTACCTAATTCCTACCTGGAACCTGCCACTTTGTGGTCCCTGGCTGCTCTTTCCTTTTCCTGGCTCTAGGGAGTTTGAGGCCTAGCCTTGCCTCCTCCCCTTTACCTAGATATCCTGCTGCTCTGGAGGTGCCCGGCCTCTCCTGCTCCTTCCCTTTCCTGGCTCTAGGGGGCTTAGGGCCTAGGCTTGCCTCCTGCCCCTTTTTACCTGGATGTCTTGCTGCTCCAGAAGTGCCTGGCCTCTCCTGTTCCCTCCCTTTCCTGGCCCTAGGTGGCTTGGGAACTAGCCATTCCTCCCATCCCTTTTTATCTGGATATCCTCCCTCCCTTTCCTGGCTCTAAGGCCTTGGGGCCTAGTCTTGCCTCCCATCCCTGTTTACCTGGATATCCTGTGACTCTACACGTCCCCGGCCTCTCCTGCTCCCCCTCTTTCCTGGCTCTAGGGGCTCTAGTTTAATATCACATGAAAGTAAAATTTTGCTGAAGATAATTCAAAAACATTTGTAGCAGTATATTGACAGGGAACTTTCCAAAAAGCAAGCTGGATTCAGAAGAAGATGTGGAATGAGAGCTATCATTGCTGATGTCATTTCTGATATCATAGTTCAAAGCAAAGAATATCAGAAAGAATTTATCTGTGTTTTGACTCTGCAAAGGCATTTGACTGTATGGATCATAACAAATTATGGATAACATTGTGAAGAATGGGAATTCCAGAATACTTACTTGTGCTCATGAAGATCTTGTATATAGACCAAGAGGCTGTCATTCGAACAGAACAAGGGAACGTTTCATGGTTTAAAATCAAGAAGGGCATGTGTCAGAGTTGCAGCCTTTCACCATACTTATTCAATCTTTATGCTGAGCAAATACTCCAAGAGGCTAGACTACATGAAGAAGAATATGGCATCAGGATTGGAGGAAGACTCATCAACAACCTGCAATACGCAGACAACACAACGTGGCTTGCTGAAAGTGAGGAGAACTTGAAGTACTTACTGATGAAGATCAAAGACTACAGTCTTCAGTATGGATTAGACCTCAACATAAAGAAAATAAGAATCCTTGCAACTGGACCAATAAGCAACATCATGATAAATGGAGCAAAGACTGAAATTGTCAGGAATTTTGTTTTACTTGGACCCACAATCAACACCCATGGAAGCAGCAGTCAAGAAATCAGACATCATATTGCACTGGGAAAATTTGCTGCAAAAGACTTTTTTAAAGTGTTGGAGAGCAAAGATGTCACTTTGAAGACTAAAGTGCACCTAACCCAAGCCATGATATTTTCAGTTACCTCATATGCATGTGAAAGCTAGACAATGAATGCAGAAGACTAAAGAACTAATGTCTTAGAATAGCAGTGTTGGTGAAGAATACTGAAAATAACATGGACTGCCAGAAGAAAGAACAAATCTGTCCTGGAAGATGTGCAGCTGGAATGCTCCTTAGAAGTGAGAATGGCTAGACTTTGTATCACTTACTTTGGTCATATTGTCAGAAGGAACAAGTCCCTGGAGAAGTATATCATGCTTGGTAGAATGTCAGAGAAAAAGGGAAAGACCCTCGGTGAGATGGATTGATACAGTGGCTGCAACCATGAGCTCAAGATTAGCAGGGATTGTGAGGATGGAGCACAACTGGGCAGTGTTTTGTTTTGTTTTTTTCTGTTGTACATAAGGTTGCTACAAGGCAAAATCGACTTGACAGCACCTGACTACAACAACATAAGTCCTGTGAAGTAGATATAAATTGTTTTCCCCACTTTTCAAACTTATACTTTTCAGTGTCCCTTTAAATTTTTTTTATTGAACATTTTCTCCAGTAACACATGATGGTATTGACAACGAGAACACTATAAAATTGTGGTTAAATGAATAGTTGTTTGATCATGGGCAAATTACACATTTCTGTGTCTCAGTTTCCTCATCTGTAAAAATGAATGATGATGCTAATGGAAGCTAATTCATAAAATTGATGCACAGATTAAATGAGTTAGTAATTATAAAGCACTTAAGAAGTTTCTGCCAAAGAGGAAGGTCTATATGTGCTATTATTTTAAAAAAAAAAAAAGTGCATTTGTGAAGCCTTCACTCGAGATTAAATGAATGAATTAGATCTTCTTCTTCCTAAATTTTTTTTACTATAAAGTTTGTATGAGCAGCACAAAGCACAAGATCACAGACTATCAGATCTGGGTTGTGTCTGCCATCACCTCTTCCTCATGATTTCATGAGACATTACCTACTCCACTGCCTGGGCAGGGGTGAGCAGTGGGGCAGTGTTGGATTCACACTTCCAGTTCCTCTTTGTACTACTTCCCCTGCAGAGGAATGCCCTGTGTTATGTTTTCAGTACATTTAATCGTGAATAATGGTTGGAGGAAAAGGACATTGAATTTGGCTCTGAACCAAAGCCCAAATTGTCCAATCGAGATTTATTAGAGAAAAACAACAACAACAACAAAAAAGCTGACATTTTGGTTTTTTACTCCAGTGACTATTCAAAGATATATGAGAAAGGGATATGAATGACCCCTCAGAAGCAGTGCAGCTAGATAAAATTCAAGACACACAGTTAAATTTGTACTTAAATTTAATTGAGCATTTGGGGTTTTTATTTGTTTCATTGATTGGTTGATTAATTTTATTTAGGGTTTTGTTTGTTTGTTTGTTTGGAACTAAATCTGGTAGCCTTACTCTGAAACCCCTATAATCATCTCATCCAATTCCCTCATATTATGGTGGTGAAAATGTGTCATAGATGATAAAAATAGAGGCTCCTGCATCTAAGAAATGGTACCTAAGTCTCAAACCTAGGACTTACAACTTCTTGAGTGCAGTACAGCAAACTTCAGGAATATTCAAGTAAAAGAGTAAAAAAAAAAAAAAAAAAGTAAAAGTGAAAGGAGAGGAAACGCCTCTGGTTTCTTCTTCTGATCTGGTTATATAAAAATATTTTTCTTAAATTTGAAATCTAGCTTCCAACTCATCATTGAAGACTTATGTTACAATACCTTCCTGTTGTTGTTCCTAAAATCATTAATCCATTAATTAAGGTCGCGTAGGCCTGCTCTGGAAAAGCCTATTGAATTGCTTTTGTCTGTTCTACAATAAATGACAGCACAGAGGCAGGTTGGCATTAATTATGTTAAAGCCCTATTCATCTCTATTGATGTTGGTTCTCATGGAATGTTTTATAACAGACGTTTTATACTGTTTATTTCCTGCTCCTTTCATCAGAAGCAGAAGCATCATAAAACATTGCACCTCCAAATAAACTACATTTCTATGTGCATGTTTTTGTCTGTGGAAGTCACATCTCACACATAAACTGATTCTTTTTTTTTCTTCAAATCAATTTAAATTTCAATAAAAAGGTATTATTTCCTCTGGCTGCCTTTGCACAGGATGCTGGACATTATCATATTAGCAATTTCAGGGTGGAGAAAAATGCTCAATCTTCTCTGGACCTCTTTCCAAAACTACTCAATTCACCTAAAATAAATTTTCACATCCAAACAGCTAGAAATTGCCCTACTGGGAATTTGAATCTAGGTCTCTTTGCACTCAAAGTCCTTTGTTCTCTTAGCCTTTAGATAATGGGTTCCATTCTCAGATGTAAAAGAGCCATGATTTTGAGGCCTCTGCCATCCCATCTTTGTCCCCCACTTATTACCAAAGAATGAATAGGCAATGCATGCTATGCCAAGGGCAGCAGAAAGTGACCAGGCCATCTGTAGAGAAGAGATACTATTAGTCATTTCTGATGATTTATCTGGACTTTCAATGTCTTCCTTGACCTGTGCAGTGAGCAAAGTGAGGAATGCCTAAGGAGTCACCTGAATGCCAGTGTAATGTGGCAAAGACAGTACTAGAATGGGGGTCAGGAGCTTGAAATTTAGTCCTGACACTATGACTCACTGCAATTAGTCCTTAATTTCCCCATCTGTAAAGTCAGGGAATTGAGCTATATAATCTCTAAGGTCTCTTCTAGCTGCATCTTCCTATGATCCACCGGAATATTAATTTCCCAACTAAGGAAACCCCATTACCTGGCACTCAGTACTTTCTCAATTAAAAAAGCCATGATGAAATAATAAAGGAATGAACAACAACAACACAGAGTGACTTCTACTTCTTTTTCCAGGAATCAGAAATAAGATGTTTCCTCAGTTCAAGATGTGAAAGAGGACACAAGGTAACTGTAATGCTAGCACTTTTGAGCCTTCCACCACGCTTCCATCTGGCCCTGGTTCTCTGTTTTCCCAGTTTGGAACAACTTTTCCCATTCATTGGAATCACTTCCTTTCTCATGTTTACAAAACAGATGATTTGGGGACTTTACATAATTCATCCCAAACATAGACTACACAAAATGAATCCAAGTACCATTTACCAGCAGCATGGAAGATTGCAATGGATACATAAAAACATGATTCTTATCCTTTTAAAACCTAGTGGTGAACTTCAACCTGATGATACTTTTAATGACAATAATGTTGTCCCTGTGAGCTTGTGTATAGCACATGGGTTTATATTCCTTAGAAAAGTTTACAGTGTTTTGCTTCATTACAGTCTGGTTGTTCAAGTGAATGCAGAAAAAATGAGATTTTTAGCATGGTTCTGATTTTCTATTTGCCTGACTTACTTAGTGTACATGTAAACTTTTAGAATAGCTGCATTCCTTATATATAAGGCACTTACTGGTTGTTTATAGGCATTGTGAATCTTGGTAGAGTGTTTTGGGTTTCTTTTGGCAGGACCGGGGATGGTAGAATGAGGAGGCCTTAGTGGAAATCTAATTATTTGCAAAAGTAGGCCTAAGATATAAATTTGGTGGAAACCACAGGAGTCATTAAATAAAAATTTTTGTTCTAAAGTTGGTCATGAAAAAAAGAAAGTGTGGATTTGGGATTTTTCTCTTAACACTTTCCTACCTTCACTATATAAGAAAACAGTTACCTTCATGGGACTTTTCTAAGCACCTTACTTATATTGACTCATTTAAAACTCATGATATTTTTGTCAGCCCTATATTACTTACAAAGAAGCAAAAGTCTGGGGAAGGTAAGTAATTTGTTTAATGTTATTCAGCTATATAAATGACATAAAAATCAGATATGAACCCAGACAGTCTGGCTCTGAAGCCAATGCTTTTAACAGCCACGCCACACTCTGTTGATTATTTGAAGGCTTCCTAATGGTTTCCTTACCTCCCATCTTACACCTACACCTACCTTTCAATTCATCCTTCACCAGCATGATATAAAATTCAGTTTTGACCTATGTCACCACCTTGCTCAGTGGCTTCCAGCTACCCTCCCCAATCAAGCACTACCTCCCCACTCCACTCCAAACCACCACAGCTTTCTCCTGATCTCCTTTTCAATTTCATTCTCCAAATATCTCCCTTTACAAGTCTTATCCTGCAGCTAAACTTAAAACAATTACCGTTCACCAAATATCACTTGATTTTCCTGCCTTGTTTGCCCAAATGATGTATTTCATCTAGAAAACCCTCACTAATACCAGGGCTAGTGTCAGTCTCACCCACCCTCCAGTGTGTCAAAAATCATTTCCTCTCCCTGGCTGCTTATGGTAAGGACTCTCAATGTTGTGTTCAATGACGATTTTTGATCCCAAGAAATTTTTGAAGAGGCACAAGTAAAGTACTAAGACATTGAAATCAACCCCAAAAAGGCACTAATAATGACAACTCAATCACTTCTGAGGAAAAACAGTGTCTTGCAATTTTTAAAATCACCTGCAATTATTGCACTATTTTCTGGGTCACTGTATCATTACTATTTGATTGTGAACAAACTGACTCGTCTGATAGTGCTTTCTCAAATATTTGAAAGACAAAACTTCTAACATACTCTAGACAACATTCCAGAAAGCAAGTACAGACTTGATAATGCCACGTCTCTTTCCTCTCACTATCACCAAGGTATCCTGCTCTTCTCCTTATGTCAGGAGAGATGTCAACCACTAGAACGTGTACTCTCAGCTGTACCAAAATTTAATTCAGCACAGTGTTCACATCTAATCAGCACTGCAGAGAAGGTACAGCAGTAAATCAGTTGAGAATTATTGCACTTGGGCATTGACAGCCTGACAGTGGATAATAACCCTGTAGTATAACATTGTAAAAAAATATTACATTTATTTCTGTCAGCAAAGACTTTACATTAATAAATGGATAGAAACAAAGGCCCAGAAAGTGTTAATAGTGATTAGCTCTAGGAGAATAGATTGTAAGATGATTTTAGCTTAGTGGTTTTTTTTGTTTTGTTTTGTTTCTGTTTATGAATTTTCAAATTTTCTCTGATTATCAGGTATTATTTTTATAATCAGGAACAATAAATAAAGAAACTCATATTGAACAGAATCTCTAGCTGTCCAGTCTCTCAAACAAAACCAATTGCTGTCAAGTCACTTCTGACTCATGGCCACCCTAGGTGTTTTGGAGTAGAACTGGGCCTTGTTAGATTTTCTTGGCTGTGACCTTCTGGAAGCAGATCACTAGGTCTTTCTCCCATGGCACATCTGGGTGGGTTTGAACCATCAACCTTTTGGTTAGTAGTCAATCACTTAACCATTTTTGGTACCCAGGCACTCTTAGTCTCTCAGATCCTCTCTTCTAAGATATCAATAGATCTTCCTTCCCCTACAAGAACCATTCTTAGCTTGTTTCTTGGTCTAACATCCCCCATTCACCAGATCAGTGTCCTTTCCCTCAGGATAGTTAAATGAATTAACCATGAAAATGGGAGCTAATGAATTAATAGGGTTAAGCATTCCTGAACCTTACCACAACCTTAATGAATATATTTGGATTTTTATTATGCCTTCAGAAATACCCCCAAAGTTTGGACTCTCCAACCCTAGTGTTTAGGCAGTGTGACATGAAAGGACAACTGAGATGTGACTAGCCTTTCAATCACTTACAAGAATGCAGTCATGGATTCAGCACCCCCACTCCATACTGGAGGAAGTACTCAGTCAAGTAGTAGAAAATAGGTCTCTGGGTGGCACAAGTGGTTTGCACTTGACTCCTAATCTAAAGAGTGGCAGTTCCAACCCGCCCTATGGCATTATGGGAAAAAGGCCTATAGATCTTCTTCTGTAAAGATTGCAGCCAATAAATGATTAGGTATGTCTATGAAATGGGGAATGTATACAAGAACATATATAAGGTTGTCAGACAATGGTCCTATAAGTTTGTGTGAATGATCAGAATTCTCAGGTGTATAGTAGAGCTGACAAGGGGCAAGGTTGTGGTCACTGTTTTGTCACAGCCAGCTACCCAGAGG
>NW_006921619.1:14017649-14019243 GCF_000298275.1 Orycteropus afer afer | reverse complement strand
GCTCCAGGAATTGATGGAATACCTACTGAGAAGTTTTAACAAACAGATGTAGCACTGTAGGTGTTTATTCTTATATGCCAGGAAATTGGAAGACAGTTTCTCAGCCAACAAACTGGGAAAGATCTATATCTGTGCCCATTCCAAAGAAAGATGATGCAACAGAATATGGAAACTATCAAATGATATTGTAAACATCATGTTGTTGTTGTTAGGAGTCACGGAGTCAACTCTGACTCATAGCGACTCTATGCACAGCAGAACAAAACACTGCCCAGTCCTGAGCCAGTTCCATGAATCTTGCTACACTTGAGTCCATCGCTGCTGCCACTGTGTCAATCCATCTCTTTGAGGGCCTTCCCTTCATTCATCGACCCTCCACCCTACCAAGAATGACATCCTTCTCCAGGAAATGGTCTCTTCTGATAACATGACCAAAGTAGGTGAGATGAAGTCTGGCCATTCTTGCCTCCAAGGAACATTCTGGCGCACCTCCTCCAGGACAGACCTGTTAGTTCTTTTAGTAATCCATGGTACTTTCAGCATTCTTTGCCAACACCACAGCTCAAAAGCATCAATTCTTCTTCGGTCTTCCTTATTCATTATCCAGCTTTCACATGCATATCGTGCATATGAGGCGATTGAAAATACCATGGTTTGTATCAGGCACACCTTGTCGTCAAGGAGACATCTTTGCTCTTCAGCACTTGAAAGAGGTCCTTTGCAGCCAATTTGCCCAGCGCTGTACATCATCTGATGTCCTGACTGCTGCTTCCATTGGCATCATTTGTAGAACCAAGCAATATGAAGTCTTTGACAATTTCAATCTTTTCTCCATTTATCATAATGCTGCTTATAGGACCAGGTGTGAAGATTTCTGTTTTCTTTATATTGAGATGTAATCCATACTGCAGACTGTATTCTTCAATCTTTATCAGTAAGTTCTCAAGTCATCCTCACTTTCAGCAAGCAAAGTTGTGTCATCAGCATATTACAGGTTGTTAATGATTCTTCCTCCAATTCTAATGCCACGTTCTTCTTCATATAGTCCAGCTTCTCAAATTATTTGCTCAGCATATAGATTGAATAAGTATGGTGAAAGGATACAACCCTGATGCAGTCCCTTCTTGATTTTCAACCATGCAGTGTTCCCTTTTTCTTTCTGAATGCAGCCTCCTTGTCTATGTACATGTTCCTCAAGAGTATAATTAAGTGTTCTGAAATTCCCATTCTTCTCAATGTTATCCACAAATTGTTATGATCCACACAATTAAATGCTTTTGCACAGTCAGTAAAACACAAGTAACATCTTTCTGGTATTCTTCGTTTGAGCTAAGATCCACCTGGCATCGGCAATGATATCCCTCATTCCAAGTCTTCTTCTGAATCCAACTTGCATTTCTGGAAGTTCTCTGTCAATATACTGCTGCAACCTTTTTTGAATTATCTTCAGCAAGACTTTACTTGCATACAATATTAATGATATTGTTCAATAATTTCCAAATTCTGTGGGATTACCTTTTTTTGGAATGGTTACAAATATTGATTTCTTCCAGTCAGGTGGTCAGGTCTTCCAAATCTCTTGGCATAGCTGAAT
>NW_006921619.1:14004408-14009514 GCF_000298275.1 Orycteropus afer afer | reverse complement strand
TGGTGGGACCACTGAGACTATGGCCCCTAGCTGCCCTTCAGGTCTGGAATTGAACACACACCTGTGGTTTCCAGCCAAACAAAAGACAGGCATGTGAGTTAAACATTTACCTCAAGTAGATACACTCCTTGGAGAGAACAATCATGGGAGAAAGAAGGGCTGCTTATGCACAGGGAGACAGCTCAGGAGACAGGAGAGTATGGAGGGATGGATACTGGGAAGAGGTAACTATGGGGAGGAAGAGTGAGGGGAACTGTTGCATTGTGGTAAACTGTGGTTAATGACATGAGACAAAGTATATGTGAACTGCTGTACAGAAAGTGAATTTGCTCTGTAAATCTTCACCCAAATCACAATAAAAAATTAAAAAAAGATTGCAGCCAAACTCTGTGGAGCACAATGCTACCCTGTAACACATGGGATCACCATGAGTAGAAATTGACTCAACAGCAATGAGTTTTGTTGTTGTTGTTGTTTAGTTTTGGTGGTAGAAAATAGAAAGGCACTCCAGCAAGTCAAATAGAAAATATTCTTTTGGGGTACCATATGGCAAGCAGAACTTAGAGGGAGAAATTAATACTGAGTCATGGACTCTCTGGCATACACAATGTATCTGTAAAAGGGTAGGAGTTGGGTAAATAAAAGGAATTTAAAAGGACTTCCCAGACCAACCTTCAAAACAGAACTATGATGCCGACCCATCTAAGGATCAAAATAAATTTCTAGTTCATAAAAGGTTACCAAAGATTAAGCAGGAGACTTTTCAACACAAGTTGACCTTTATAGTCACTCAATATACAAGGCACAGCTCTCCAACTCTATTCTACAGTGATCAATTACACTAAGTCTACATGAATTTTGAAAGGTATTCTTAAAGACGAAACTTGATCTGTGTGTTTCCAGAGAACACAATTGGGATCCTAGGTGAATGTACCAAAGTTAAGCTTTGCCTCATATTAAAAAATGTTTTAAAACAGTTGTCCAGAGATGGAACGGACTGCTTCACCATTCTGGAGAGAGTGAAGCAATGGCATGGTGTCCATGTGATGGAGGTGCCATATGAGTCATTGAAACTACATAGTCTTTAGGACCACTCAGTGTGACTCTGCATTCTCAATGTCTCTTATTCTCCTCCTCTCTGTGTCACTGCATGAACACAAGTACATGGGACATGATGTAGACCGAGTAGTACACAAGCACAATCATCACCTCTAAAATCACAACTGCGGGCAACAACACTGTGCATGGGAAAACGTTGTGCTTTAACATGTGTAAGGGGATATGCTGTATGGCCCACATTTCAGATTTCATTTAGAAACCTCAAAAGTAAATGTAAGAAATAATAATAATAATAGACAATACTTACTTACTTCTTATCATATAAATGTTAGATGTAGTTATTTTTTTCCAAGTATTAAGTAATTTAATCCTCTTGGAGGAAGAAACATTTGAGCAAGCCCTTAAAAATAAACAACACACTGGCAGGTCAATAAGGAGCTTTGGTTGTGGAGTACCTAAGGCATATAACTGCTAACCAGAAGACTGGGGGTTCAAACCCACAAGCCACTCTGTGGAAGGAAGACTGGACAATTTACTTTCTTAAAGATTTACTGCCTCAGAAACACAAAGGGGGTTTCTATGAGTCAGAATTGACTTCACGGCAGTGTGTTTGGTTTTTTGTTTTGGCAGGTCGATATAGAATGCAAGTACAAAAAAAAAAAGCCTTGATATCAGAGACCAACGAATGCAAAACCAGTGCTGGGTGAAGCCAGTGTTGGTTCAGAGCAAAGTCTCAATAATGTTCTCAGATCCTCTGTTGAACTGGAGAATTTTGGTTCAATATTCATCTGAAGAAAGACCATGTGGGCAGATTTGAAAGCTGTAGATTCAGACAGTTCCCTGAGGTAATCATTTACCAAAAGGCAGCTCCAGGGAGAATGGAGTTAGCAGATTTCCTTTAAAGTTATGGAATTGGGAGAGATGCTTAGAGAATTTGGTATTAAATGTTCTGTTCTGTAGCTGGAACTGTTAAACCTTCAGGGATTTACTTTTTTTTGTTGTTGTTGAAGTTGAGCATGAAGATAAATAGACTGAGCCAACCAGTTTGGCAAGACTATCCACAGTTCAATAGCTCATATCTAAGATGCACAAATAACTTGAAATTGCAAACCCCCAAAAAGGAGTTTGGAATCTACATAGCAAAAGAAAAAGCTAAAGACAGGAGATAGAAGCCAGGAGATCCTGGTTATAAGTCCATGTATTCCCAGTCATATGTTGGCAGCCTTGGATACAATTTCCAATCTTCACATTCAGGAAGGCTTTGGTGATTGATACAGAGATGCAAGTCTCTGATCTCCCCATTAAGGAGGCAGTTGTTGCTCCATATACAGCAATTGCTGTCACAAATACCTTCAGCTGTTAGCCCTTCAGGGATTGCCTCTGACACAGAGCACCCCTGACCCTTACACACAAAGATTGCCAAAGATGACTCACTTCCTGGAGTGGCCCACATCCAAAAACTGATGGGGGATGGGTCATGAAGACCTGACCATTTCATCCAAAGTGGGACAACCTTGATGGGCCATTTTAACTTCAGAACATTTTATGGTTGTAATGGTTAATGTTATGTGCCAACTTGGCTAGGGCATGATTCTCAGTATTATGTAATTATCCTCCATTTTGTCATCTGATGTAAGGAAAACTTCCTTGGGGCTATGGCCTGCATCCAATATATATGGACATTCCAACAAAGATCACTGAATCCTGAATTTAACTCATCATTCTCTGACCTACAGTTCTCAGGACATGAGCGAGGAATCTGCTGCCCGACCTGCAAATTTTGGGCTTCTTCAGCCCCTACAACCATGTGAATCAGGAAAAACTTCCATCCTGACACCTGACACACAGATTTGGGGCTTGCCAGCCTCCACAACTGCATAAGCCATTCCCTTGAGATAAATATTTCTATATATATTTATGCTTCACAATTTTGCCCCTCAAGAGAACCCAGCCTAAGACAATGGTGTTGGTTGAATTTACAAACCAGTTGAGTGCCTGCATTGCAGCTCCACTTTACTCTGTGCCCACTCCTACATTTACCTCCTGCCTTCCACAGATGTTGATCCCAAGAACAGGTTAGAACACATTGAGCTCATGCTGTCAGACTGGAATTGTGCTCCACAGGGGCTTTCAGTAGGAGCTCTGGTAGTATAGTGCCTAAGGTACTTGACTGATAACCAGAAGTCTGGTGGTTCAAACCCACCAGCCACACCTCAGAAGGAAGGTTGGGCAACATACTTCTGTACTGATAACACCTCAGAAACCCAAGAAGGGGTTGCTATGAGTCAGGTCCAACTTGACAGCTCATAACAACAACAGATTACCAAAGATTTCTTCTGAGGTGCCTCTAGGTATGCTTGAACTGCTACAGCTAAACATATTAACCAATTGTACCACTTAACTCGCTGCCATCAAGTCGATTCAATTGGACTCATAGAGACCACTATTAGGGTTTCTGAGGCGGTATCTCTACAGAATTAGATTGCCCAATCTTCTTTCTAAGAAGTGGGTGATGGGTATGAACAGCCAGCCTTCTGGTTAGCAGTCAAATGCCTTAGGCAATACACCACCAGAGCTCCTAATTGTACTGCTCAGGGACTCCAATATCAAGGACACTTCCTAATAAACAGTCTATTTTCTTATGAGGGTATGCTTCCCAGGAAAACAACCATCAGCAGGTCTCTAGTCAAAGAACAATGGGTTATCTACATCATCTTTTAGTAAAGCAAATTCAAATGTACATGAAAAGAATTTTAACACATTGATTCAGTTTCCCCATCTATAAAATGAAGGGCTCTTCTATCTCTGTGAGTCTGTATAGATTGTGCCTACTAGTTAAGCAGAATAGACAAGCCCTATATGATATGAATCCAGAAATTGAAAAAAAATCTACCCTGACTAAAATATTACCTTTCCAACACAGCAGTGTCACATTTCTATCTCATAATTTAGACCTCAGCTCTATCAACTACTAAAATATAAGGATGTCTCTGTAAAATTGTTAGATATATCAGTTCTTTTCATAAGAACAGTTTTTGGAGAAGAAAAGTAAAAAAAAAAAAAAAAAAAAATATGTAAGAACTCTGGCCTTTGTGGAGGAGAAAGGAATTTAATGTAGAAAATAAATTTTTTCTTAATTCAAGTATTTGGATGGGGGGTGGGGCTGAAGCAGGATTGTCATTGTTGTTGGTTGCTGTTGAGTTGACTTTTACTTTGGCAATCTTGTGTACAACAGAACAAAATATTGCTGAGTCCTGCCCCTCTTCACGATCTTTCAGATCTTTCATGTATTTTAGCCCACTATTGTGGCTATTGGGTCTTTCTGTCTCATTGAGGGTTTTCCTCATTTTTGTTAACCCTCTATCAAACATGAAGCAGGCATTAAATGCTTAAAGCTTTTCATTTTAGACCCATCTACTCTTTGCAAGCAGAGCCCCTAGTCTAAGGAGTATTGTAGACCACACACTGGAATTCAACTCACAAGACCTGGCTTTGAGCCAAAGACTGCATCAACTAGCTGTGCCACCCAGGGCAACTCAGGCTCTGTAAGCTAAATTCCTCTTCTATAAAATGAACAGCATATTCATTTCCTGGGCTTCCACCAAGTGATACTGCAGCATTCAGTGACATTTGGATATAAAAAACATAAAATATTTTGATAAATTAAAAAGTAATATATCATATTTTTTCATAAATAAGGTGCAAATAATGCATGAGGGGCGTTGGACTTTTTGCAAAAATATGTTGTTCTTTGGTGCCACCGAGTCAATTCTGAATCATTGCAACGCTATGTCCAACAAAAGGAAACACTGCCCAGTCCTGTACCACCCTCACAATCTTTGTTATACTTGAGCTCCTGGTTGCAGCCACTGTGTCACTCCATCTGGTTGAGGGTCTTCTCCTTTTTCTCTGCCCCTCCACTTTACCATGATATTCTTCAGGGAATGGCCCTTTCTGACAACATGGCCAAAGTAGGTGAGAAAAAGTCTGGCCATTCTCGCTTCTAAGGACCATTTTGGCTATACTTCTTCCGGGACAGATTTGTTC
>NW_006921619.1:14001875-14003968 GCF_000298275.1 Orycteropus afer afer | reverse complement strand
TGTGTCATCTGCATATCACAGGTTGCTGATGAGTCTTCCTCCAATCCTGATACCATGTTCTTATATAATGTTTTCATGTTTAAAAATCATCAAACATGCATTATTTGTATAAAAATACGGTACACATGTAAAGCATTATTGTCACTCTTCATAGTCAGACAGGGTCGCTTGTCACTGAGCTCATCTTTCAGTATCTTTCAAATTTCCTAAAGGGAGAAAGTTCTTTAGTTTCTTTGCTTGTTTTGTGGTTTGATTTTTGTTGTGGTTTGTTGTTTGTCCTTCTTGCTTGAAGTTTCAACACAAAAGTTACAGAATTTGATAAATTGAAAAGAACACCTGAATGAAAGAAGAGACATATATGTCTCTGTTTGGAAATATTTGGTGTGTTATTTTGCTCGCACCCCCAAAACTTTATCTTGACACTCAACTTAGAATATCTTCTATCACTCTTTATCCCATCACAGCATTCAATTGTTTATTCACCTGTAAGTTGTATTATTTTTTGTACTTGTGTGTTAGTTTGGTACCTGTCTACTCTCACAATTCTATCTGTATGGTAAAGCCAATTGGGAAGAGTCTTATGTTTCAAACCAGAAAAAGAAATGGAGGATGGAGAGCACAGATGAACTGCAGAGGAGGATAATTCCTTCTCTACACTTGATGACATAGGAAAAAAAAGAGATGTCCAACTGATAGTTCCTGCATTGTAGTTATTCAGATGTGCCTTCCATGGAGCTGTTTCCAGGAGCTGAAAACATAAGAATTCTTTTCAGAAGCCTGAGAGGTTATGCTAGTGCTTTGGATCTAGAGGGTAGGAATCTTAGAGTGTGAGTTAATTGGGTATGATCTGGGGTGACCAACTTGTCCCAATTTACTTGCAACTGTTCTAGTTTTAAAACTAAAACTCTGAGGTCCTCCTCAGCCCTTGCCAAACTAGTATGATTGGTATCTAGTTGTCTTGTGCTGCTATAACAGAAACACCACAAGTGGATGGCTTTAATAAATTTATTCTCTCAGTTTAGGGGTTAGAAGCACATATTCAGAGTGCCAGCTCTAGGGGAAGTCTTTCTCTCTCTCTTGGCTCTGGGGGAAGACTTTTGTCTTCTTTCAACATCTGTGGGCCCAGCATTTCTTAGAGTTCTGCAAGTGTTTTGATCTTCCCTAGGTCTAGCAGTTTCTCAACATAAGGAACCCAGGTCCAAAGGATATGCTCCACTCAGGACTCTTCTTCCTTAGTAGTAATGGGCTCCCTCTTTCTCTGCTCGCTTCTCTCTCCTACTGTCTCTTATAAATAAAAGGTGATGCAGGAGACACTCCACAGAAACTCTTCTCACAGTGGATCAGGGCTGTGATGTGAGTAAAGGCATCACATCCCACCCTAATCTCCTTACAAATGATTGGCTGATCCCATCAGAACACACCATGGGGGGAGGTGATTACATCATTATATAACTGCCAAATTATATCATTACATAAGTGACAAATCACTGAGAATCATGGCCCAGCCAAGGTGACACACATTTTGGGGAACGCAATTCATTCTATGACAGTTGGTCACCCTAGAAGGTCAGAACTTTGCACTATACTTTGTAAGCAAGACTTTTTTATTTTTCTTATCATTTTTCATTTGATTTCCCTATGGCTTTCCTCAGAGCTTGATATATTTGAAAATTCCAGGAACAATTTTCTGCATTCAACAAAAAGTAAGAGAATGTTAAGAAAGGACCACATGATGGTGTTGGTGTTATTACAGTGACAGGACCCCAAAAGAAAAGTGATTGATAGGGAACAGAATTGATGCTTCTCAGCCTAGAGATTCCACTATGTGTGACAAATCTTGCAGATGTTTGCCAAAGAAGAAAAACAAAAAGAGTGAGAAGGAGAGGGAGGAAAAGATAAATGATTTGAATTAAAAAGAATTCTGAACTTGCACTCATGAGCCTCAATTGTTTGGAGTTGTTTTTCCAGCAAAGGAGATGGAATTTATCTAACCTCTAGTACCAAGTCCCTCTTGTGGTCAGGTTACTCATTGCTTGGAGATAACAAGACCCACCTTCTCTGCCCTGAAAACACCCACTCATTGTTCAACTCAA
>NW_006921619.1:13989230-13997356 GCF_000298275.1 Orycteropus afer afer | reverse complement strand
ATAGGAATAGATGGCTATGCTATTTTTTTTTTTATTTCTTATCCTTTGAATGCAACTTTTCCCTCTCCTCTAACAGTTTTTAGAAACTTCTGTTTATATGTGTGTTTTATTATCTTTATTCATTATTATGAGCACCACATATACACTTTCAATCTGAAAACTCACATCCTTCAGATATGGGAGATTAAAAAAAATATTGCTTGGATAATTTCTTCCCCATTGTTTATTCTACTTTTTCTTTCTGGAGCTCCTAATAGCTGGATATTGGAGTTTCTGGTTTGATCTTTTAATTTCTCTTTATTTTCTCTCTTATAAGTAATCTCTTTATGTTTTCATTCTAACTTCTAGATTATGTCTTTAATTTTATATTCTAACAATTCTTCAAAAAAATTTTATTACTGTATTCTTTATTTTCCAAAAGTCCTCTCTTGTCCTCCAGATACTTTGTTTGTTTTCTTTTGTTTTGAAACATCTTTATTATTATTATTTTCTGGATGTTCTATTTTCTCTTATATCTCTGAGAATATTATCTATAATGTTAATAGGGGTCTTGCATTATGTATGCTTTATCCACTTCTTTTTTGTTAGTTTAGTTATTTTATTTCTCTATTTAATCCATTTTATGAAAGACTTACTTTGGATGTCATTGTTCTTTCTTGGAGTTGCTTGTTTATTTCCTTTGCCAATCTTTCTATCAGGCTGAAAACGTTTTCTTGCTGCTATTTAAGAACTCTTTATATATTAAGGAGATTAGCTTTCTCCTTCAGTATGGCAAGAATTTCCTTCCAATTAATCATTTTTCTTACTTTGGACATCTGTAAAGAAAGTTTTATTGTGTAGCTAAATTTAGTCATCATTTTATTTGGGAAGTTTTGGTAATATTTAGGCAAGTCTTCCACATTCCAAAATTGTATTTTTTTAAGGTTGCATTTTTTTAAGGTTGCATTTTTTTTCCTAAAACTTTTATGGTTTCAATTTCTTGTATATTTATATGGTTAGTTCATCTGGAATTAATTTTCATGTAAGAAGTCAGGTAAACACTCCTTCCTCCCCACCCCCAAATAACTAGGCTCTTGTCCCAACATCATTTATTGAAAAAAGTCACTGATTTGAAATGCCATCTGTATCAGCTAGGATTACATTGGGCTGAATGTTAGAAACCTGACCAAAGTGACTGAACCAAATAAATATTTTCCACATTTAACTAAAAATCTGGAGATGAAAAGTCCTAAACTAGTTTCTGCAATGCCATTAGTATCCCAGTCTTTTTTTTTTTTTTTTCAATCTTTCTGCTCCATATATCTTTGATCATTATGGTAGCTTCATGTTATTAAAGGGCTGCTCAATTTCCTTCCTCATCCCTTGACAAGAGGGGAAAAAAAGAAAGAGAAGGAAGACAAAGAAGAAGATGAAGAGAAGGAGGAGGAAGAACAAGAAGAAGATGGGATGATGAAAGAGGAGAAGGAAGAGAAAGAAAAGATGCAGAAGAAAAAGGAGAAGAAAGTACTGAGGAAAAGGAGGCAATGCCTTCAACAGGAAAGAAATATTCCCTAAAATCTCCAGTAGATATTTGCTTACATCTTCTTGGCCACAATTAGACAAACATTTGACAAATATGACAAAAAAAAAAATTTACAATATTTGCTGCAAGAAAAACTAGTAAATGAATTTTTAATGCTAGATATATTATTGCCCGTTAGTAGAAGAGAAAGTAGGATGGATTTTTGGATATACAATTAACAGCATTGGATACTAAATTGTTACATGTGTGCTTAATGGATGATCTATTCCTTTGAGTATAAAATAATAATGCAGAGTATTTTATTAAATGGTTAGCACATCTAGGGATTAATTAGTTATATGTTTATAAAAAATAAAAGTTAATAAATAAAGCAATTATCAACTCTAGGAAAAACAAAAAACTTTCAAAAACACAGGTAATCATAGTTTAATATTTTTCTAAAAATTACACCTAATTTGTATAGTCATAACAATGTAAACACTGACATTTTTCTGACTTAATAAGACTAGAAAAACTATTTCAAACATAATCTTTAAAGAGCTCATTTTTTCATACTTCCTCATCTCCTGAGGTTCAGGTTACAATGCATCAAGAAACCCCTTGGAGACACTAATAATAAAAGTAATATCACAGGCTTTCTGTGTTTAAGTGGACATCACATCAATTAGGACAACTCCTTTACTTAAATTTTCTCTATATTATCCCTAGCAAGTAGTTACTTTGTTTCTGCTTGAATATTTTCACTGACAGGAAGTTCACTATGCCTTAGGATAGTTCATTCAATTCCTGAATATCTCCGATTTTTGGAACATTATTCTCTATAATCCGGTTGAAGTCAAGCTACATTAACTTCTATTTATTCACTCTTTTGTACTCTCCCAAGCCCTACAGACTACATCTAACTCCTATTTCACAAGAAACTAATAAGCTATTTTAACACTGTTATCAAGCTACCCACTCACCCCCTACACTCACTATGTCCCCCACCCACTCCTACTCCAATGTGAAAGTCTTCCCCAGGTGCGCCTATCATTGTTTAAATGCTACTGCTTCACATTCCATTGATATTTTGGTCATCTTCTTCTGGAAGCACTTCATCTGGTCAATGTTCCTCTTAAAATGTGGCATCAGAACAGAACACACAATTGCCAGATGGCGTAGGGAAAAATATGAAAAATAAGGTTTCTGAATTTCACATTATATTAGGAGATATTGTGAGATATAAATAATCTTCCTTTTAGGTCTTTTGGGGAACTTCTCTGGCAAAAGATTAGATTGTTGTTCTTTAGGAAAACATGGAAAACCATGCATTCCATTCCCAAACCTTTATCAAACACATGTGTCTCCATTAACTATTTAAAATACAAATGCCAAAATCTAGGCATAAAGAAAGAGAGAAAGAGATCTGAGTGAGCCGTACTTTCTCTCTCAGCAGTCAAAGAATTATCAACTAAGAGGCTTTCAACAATCCTGAATATCAAATAACTCCAGGATAAGTCCCAATCCCCTTGCCCACCCCACCAAGAGAATGTGTCTCAATTCACTGGATTTAAGCAGTAAGGAACTTTTTTTTTGCTCTGCAGTCTCTGTCAGTATTCTTTTTAATTCATGTCTACTCACTCCTCTTCTTTATACTCATTTAGAACACACTAATGGAAGTAGCCTGCCACGTGGCTCCCATTTTTGCCACTTTTTCTCAAGAAATGTGATTAAAGAACTTGGAGTGGGCTGTTTTATGCACAAATATTCAGACAGTCTCTTAGCAATAAATGGCTGTCGCTTCTATTATCTGTCTGGCTCTGAGTTCTATTATCTGTTGTGAATTGGTGCAGGGCTCTATAAAACAGTTTTCAGGCAGCCTCATTACTCCCTTCCACACCTTCTGCTCCATCTGAGAGTGCTGCTGCTCTGATTGCTGGGTAATGTTTGCCATTAGACAAGGCACATAAAAGAATCCAGCTATGACTAATTCACTTGATGGCTGTGTGCCCTGTGTCATGCTCATTAACACCTCTCTACTCCGTTATTAAAGAGAATCACAGAGCAGACCTCAGCGGGCTCACATTTATACTACAGGCTGCTTTATTTTTCTATCTGAGCCATATTGTTTTTACCAACTTGTCTTGAGTATCCTTATCTGTTATCCCAGATCGATTCCACCCTGCCACACTCAACCAGGTCCTTGATTGAATAAATAAATTCTTATAGGATTGTGTTGCTAAGGGAGACCTTTAAGTTGTCTGGAAATTGGGTGTTTGCCCTCTGAAGAATCAGCCAATCAGATTTCAAATGAAAAGTCACCCAGAGATGCTTTAGTGGAAGTCTAAAGAGAAAAACAATGATAATAGCACATTAAAATATCTGTTGAAAATATATTAAGCAATATTCAGTCCTTTTGTAACCATTATTTCATTTAAGGCTTGCAACAGCCTTGTGTGGTAAGTCATAAATATTACTCTCCTATTAGTTTTAACATTAGATTTCTAACAAAAGGGAATTATTATATAAAGCTTTCATACAAATAAGGGGAGCTCTGGTAGCATAGTGGCTAAAGCACTTGACTGCTAACCAGAAGGCTGGCAGTTCAAACCCACCAGCCACTCCTCGGAAGGAAGGTTGGGCAATCCTACTTCCGTAGTGATACTGCCTCGGAAACCCAAGGAGGGGTCGCTATGAGTCGGGGCTGACTCGAGGGCATATAACAACAACAACAATAATGTTAGACAAAATACAAAGCAATAGTACTGCTTGTATTTGGTTTTCCAAGCTCACTCACCAAAAAAAAGAAAGAAAGAAAAGAAAAAGAAAGAGTAAAAGCATATATTATTTTCCTTAATAGTGATTCATGATGTTCTGATCAAAAACTGTAGGGCATCATACTTAGCTGCCTTAATCATTAATGCCAACTGAATAGTTATAATCCTACAGGACTTAAAGGTTCTCATGGGAATCATTATCATTGCTTAACAAGGTCTAGGCACCCTCTACTTCCAAACACATGGAGAATTGAACTAATCACCTTCTTGAAGTTGGGCATGGCCATGTGACTTGATTTGACAATGTGTGTGAGTGGAAGTAACATGTGCAGTTTTCATGTGAAAGCATTCATTTGTAGATGCTTGAATCTATAGGTTAGCTCTTCCCCTGCCACAGGAATTGCAGAAGGATGTGTTGTTATGGGAGTGCCATAGATCTAAGCAGTCAAAGATACTGACTCAGCACATAGAGGACAGTTGCCCCAGAGAAACACCTGGACTTCCAGTAGAATTTGAATAAGCCACTAAATAGAATTTTGCTATATTAAATCACTAGAATTTTGAAGTTGTTTGGTATCAAAGCATAGCCTAACTATCCAGACTGATGTAGTCTTCATTTGCATTAGATATATCATAAAATTGGGTAGTTTTCAGAAATGACTAAAAGATGCAGCTAGGCTGAATGAAATAAGAAATCACTATATGTAAGGTCAATCCAGATCCTAATTCTACAACATAAACTCTGCCAGGTGCTATGTAATGTTGCCAAGGTTGTTCACTGCACAAGGACAGCCATCTGGTGGGCACAAATGTAGGTTGAAATTTACTTCATGCTTTGACCACCAGGCTGTGCATACTGGTTTAAGATTATGACCAACAGTGGGGTAATTTTTTCTAATTCACTCACAAGTGCTTTATGGGAAAACTGAAGTGCTGAGCTCAGATCTCACTTACTTGTTGTGTGGCCTATGAGACATTGCTTAAATTCACTGTTTGAGTTGAGTTTTTTTAAAAAAAAACTTCTAAATTTGAACAAAATTCTCTACTACATTGGTTGTCAGGAAATTTAGATTGAATGTGATATGTAAAAGCAACATAGGCCAATAACACTCAAACCTAAAACATCAACCTTGATTCTTAAAAGACTCCATCAGGATATATGCAGATAGTGTTTTGTGGGTAGGAAAAATAGTAAGTTTCCAAAATAAACAGTTTCAGATGCTCCACTCAGTGTGAATTTTATTGTAATTTTCCAGCGTTACGAACTAGATATACACAAATAATATGTGTTTCCAAAGACAGAAATCCAGTCTGAACTAGTTCAAGGGAAAGAGGGAGAGAGACAAATAACTGGTTAAGATAACAGAACAAAATTTGTGTATACAAACCATGAGAAATGCAGAAATGAAGCTGGATTTTGAAAAAACTAGAATCAGGAACTTGGACATAACCAAATTCTTCTCTCTGTCCATATATTTTTTTAACCTATGTATCAGTTTTCTTTCCTCTCACAGGAACCTGTCTTATTCCACGTAATAGGAAACATGGCTGCCAGGAATTCTTGAATTTTCCACCAGAAGAGAAAAATTAATTGTATTTCTCAGTTACATTTTTAAAAATTCTATGAGGCATTTGACTGTAAACCAGGATCTTGGCAGTTCAAATCTGCCAGCCACTCCTCGGAAGGAAGGTTGAGCAATCTACTTCCTTAGTGATACCACCTCAGAAACCCAAGTAGGGGTCGCTATGGGTCAGATCTGACTCAATAGCAGTGAGTTTGGTTTGGTTTGGTTTTTGTACCCAAATCAGGGCCCCACCTCTGGATCAATCAACTCTTGCCAGGGTACAGAACACTCTTACTGGTTTATCATCAGTAATATATCAACCATGGAGCCAAAAACTGTGGCCAACGATTAGATTAGAGTCACGGAAAATCATGGGAATCACAACTTAATCCAATTAGTTTGAATGAAGGAAGAGACAGTTTCCAAATGGAATAAGTTAGATAATAAACCCAAAGCAAGCAGAGGGAAGTAAAATGTAAAGATAAGAGCAGAAATCACTGAAATTGAAAACAGAAAAACAATTATCCAAAAAGACCAAACCCACTGCCATTGAGTTGATTCCAACTCAGCAATACTACAGGACAGAGTTGAAATGCCCCATAGGGTTTCCAAAGCTATAAATTTTTGCAGAATTAGATTGTCTCATCTTTCTCCCATGGAGCAACTGGTGGGTTCAATCCACTGACCTTTTGGTTGGCAGCCAGATGCTTTAACCTCTGCACCACCAGAACTTCCTGAACTCCTTTAGAAAAACAATAAGGAATATCAATAAAACAAAGAACAAGTTATTTGAAAAGCTCAAACTTCTAGCAAAACTCACAAAGTATAAAAGAGAGAAGACAAAAAATTATCAAATCAGGAATAAAACAGGGGATATAACTACAGATTCTGCAGACATCAAAAGGATAGCAATAAAGTACTATAACTAATTCTACAACATAGATTTGACAATTTAGATGACATGCACCAATTTCTTAAAAAACACAAACTACTACACCTGGCCATACATAATTTGAATAACCTTATAATTATTAAAGAAATTTAATTCATTATCAAAAATTTATAAATAAATAAATAATTCTCCAGGCCTAGATGGAAGATTTTGCTAAAACTTTAATGAGACATTAACATTAATTCTATATAATCTCTCTAGAAAATAGAATAGGAGAGAATACTTCCCAATTTATTTTATGAAGCTAGTATTATCCTGATACCAGAACCAGATAAACACAATAAAAATACAAAACTAGAGACCAATATACTTCATGAATATAAGTGCAAAAATCCTTAACAAAATATTAGCAAGTAATATTCAGCAAGATATGAAATACAAATTATGCAATAAGAGCAAATGGATTTTATTCCAGGAATTCAAGGATGGTTTGATTTTTCAAAATTGATTAGTGTAATTCACTATATTAATATGCTAAAGAAGACAAATAACAAAAACATATTAATCTTCAGAAATCTCAACAAATCCAAACAGGATAGGTCCCAAAAGAAAATCACAAGACATATCATAATCAAACTTTCCAAAACCAAAGGCAAAGACAGAATACTGAAAGCAGCTCAGGAAAAACAAAAAGTTACCTACAAAGGACAGCCAGTAAGAATAAGCTCTGATTTCTCAGGAGAAACCAAGCAGATAAAAAGTCAACTGGATGATATATATAAAACTATGAAAGAAAACAAAAATGCCAATCATGAATTATATATCCAGTAAAATTACCCCCCAAATGTAATGGTGAAATTAGGATATTTGCAGGTAAACAGTAGTTATAAGAATTTGTAAGAACCAGACAAACCTTACAAGAAATGCTAAAGAGAATCCTTTCAACAGAGAACTAACAACAACAGAAAACAAGCTGGGATTAAGGCATATGACAACATTACATGGAAATCAACCCAGATATACAAGTATCAAAAATAAAATAAACCTACAAGACTGAAAATAGGGAAATAGAAATGTCCATTTGTAGATGCCAATAACTACAAAGCAAAAAGAGGAAATAAATGGTGTAGATACAGAACTTCCAAATGGAGAGAAAGTCAAGATGATATCAAAATAACACAACTCTTTAAACTTGGGAAGATGATATGAAATTACAAGGTAACCTCAAAAAAAAAAAAAATTGATTTTTTTTGTGTTTCCCACAAAAACAAAACAAAAAAAAAAAAGAAAATCATAAAGACGTAATAAACACTAAAACAACAGCAATGAAGGAAATGATAAGAAAATTGGTAAACAAAATGAACTCAGCCCAGAAAAATGTATGGAATAAA
>NW_006921619.1:13972400-13988830 GCF_000298275.1 Orycteropus afer afer | reverse complement strand
ACAACATAACTGTGATAAATATCTACACACCAAGTAAAAGAGCCCCAAAATACATAAATAAAACTTTAACAGAATTGAAAAGAGAAACAGACAACTCTACAATAATAGTAGGTGACTACAATATACCAATTTTGATGAAGGACAGAACTACTACAAAGAAACTCAACAAAGATACAGAAGATCCAAACAACACAATCAACCAACTTGAACCATAGACAAGCTATTTGATTTTCCCAAATTGGGTAACTGGGTATTGTTATTGTCTTCTGTTCTCCCAAGGCATTAGCCTTCTGCTATCTTCTTATTTCTCTTTTTCCTCTTACCCCCTCACTTTTCTTTTCACACTCCCAAATTCCTGTTCATGATTTACGCAAAGAAGTTTAGCCTTCTTTTTTGGTATCTTGGCTTCTGGTAACTCATGACCTCTCAGCATCACTTTACCACTAAGCAGTTTACCAAGATTTTTTTAAAAAACTAAGACATCTCCTTCCCTAAGAGAAATTCTAGAATTATCTCTTAAGAAATTCTTTTTTTTTTTTTTTCCTTTTCCTTCCCTTATGTGTTAAGGGACATATCCAGAGAAAAGTCATTGATTATCTTGACTTTTGATTTCTCTGAACTGTTTCAAATATTGCCCTCTTCAAAAAGTGGTCATTTTTCCAGGTTTGCTGGTCTGATAAAGCCTGGTGAAACCCCTGAGACTATGGCCCCTAGCTGCCCTTCAGGTCTGGAATTAAACCCACTCCTGTGGCTTCCAGCCAAACAGAAGATAGGTATATGAGCTGAACATTTACATTAGATAGATACATTCCTTAGAGAGATCAATCACAGGAGAATAGAAGGACTGTGTATGCACAGGGCGACAGCTTGGGGGCAGGAGTGCATGGGAGGGAAGGACACAGGGAAGAGATAACTATTGGGAAGTAGTGGGAGGAGAACTGCTGCATTGTGGGAAATTGCAGTCAATGTCATGAGATAAAGTGTATGTGAGCTGCTGTAGGGAAAATGAATTTGCTCTGTAAACTTTCACCCAAATCACAATAAAAATAATAATAATAAAAAAAGTGGTCACCTTTGGGGAAATGAAAGTATCTCAATAATCATGACATGAAAAAAGATAAGAATAATAAGTAAGAATGTCTATTACTGTCTTTCTTCCTTCTTGTAAATCAAACCCCATTTGACTGCTAACCAGAAGGTTGGTGGGTTTGAACCTCAGAAGGAAGATTGGGCAATCTACTTTCTTAGAGATACTGACTCAGAAACCCTAAGGAGTTGCTATGAGTCGGAACCAACTCAAAGGCAGTGAGTTTGTTTTTTTTTTTTTTTTTTTTTTTTTTTTAACATTGCCTGAGCAGTAATATCTCAGAGAATCAATCATAATAGGTGTAAGTCATGGCAATTCGTAATTGTGGTAATTTGTTTTAGTTTGTACATAACCCAGTTATGGGAATGAGACATAAGTGGAAGTCTTTTTGGTCTTTCAAAAAAGTTCAGCTGAGGCTAATCTTGCACAGACACCAGTGATACAAAATGCCTGCAATCCTTACTCTGTGTGAAGACAAACACAGAGTAATCCCTCACAGACACCCAGACACTATGCAACAGAGATCCAATAGATCTACCATCTCAGGACCATAGTATTGGGGGATGCCAGACTCAATTGGCACAACAAAATACACAAAAGCCTTGTTTCACATCCTACATTGGTGAGTAGTGACTGGGATCTTAAAAGCTTTCAAGCGGCCATCTAAGATGCAGCTAACTCTCCTAGTGTCAGAAGCGAAGAAGAGTGCAAAAAAACAAGAATATTTGGAAACAATCAGCCCTGGGACACAATGGCCCTTAAGACCAGAAGAACTAGATGGTGCCTGGCTACTGATGCCAACCACTCAGGAAAGGATCAAATCTGGAGATCCTGGATAGAGTGGGAGGAAAAACATGGAACAAAATCCAAAAACTCAATAATGACCAGAATTACTGGTTGGATGGAGTCTGATGAGACCCCCAATACCATGACCCTGGAATACATTCTGGGCCTGGAATAAAACTCACTCCCAGGAGCTGACTCTTAGCCCAATAGTTAACAAGATGTACATGCAGACCACTCAACCCAGGATGACGCACCCACATACTTTATGGTAATACATCCCTTAGAGCAATAGACCATGGAGCACCAGAGGGGCGATATTCATATTGAGGAAATGCAGGACAAACTGGATTGCATAAATATGAGGGGCACACTGGGAGGTTACTGGGCAGGGAGGGGAGGAGACTGGGTTAGGGTTGGGCATGGTAAATGGGAGGGAAACTAAATGTACACATAACGTTGAATGTAAAACAAGCTCTTAAAACAAAAAATAAATAAGTCTCTTCTGTTTAGTGTCTTGAGTTTTGTTGTGCTTTAGCTAATATTCTATAAAGATATTATTTTCAGCATACCAGCAGACATCTTAACACCTTGAAGGGAAAAAAAGAGAAAATTCCAGGGACACTGAATCTCAATCCTTGACATTGGTGAATTATGGATCCAGTCCCCAAAACCAAACTCACTGCCATCGAGTCAAACCTGACTCATAGGGACCCCTCATTGGGTTTCCAAGGTGATATCACTAAGGAAATAGATCACCCAACCTTCTGTCTGAGGAGTGGCTGGTGGGTTTGAACCACCAGCCTTCTGGTTGGCAGTCAAATGCCTTAGGCACTATGCTACCAGGGATCCAGTCCCACAGATACTAATTTTCTTCACATCCTGTTTTGTAAATTTTATTAATAAGTCTCAATTGTTTAAATCTATTCTGATAGATATTCTTTTATTTGCAGCCCAAATCATCAAAACTATTACACCAAGCATTGCATTAACTGCTTAAATATAGAAGGCAATCCACGTCTTTGCCTGAAATCTGGAAGACTCACTGTCAGAGATAATATTATCATAGTGATCACAAGGATGGATTTAGGAAAAGTGGAAATAAATGAATAAAGGTACACTAGGAAAATAACATTAATTTGTACCTGAAGTCATTTGGCAGAAATTACTCCCTCCTCTGCGAGCTGGCATGTCAATGTTTTCATCTCAGAAATATTTACTGAACATCATTTATGTACCCGGCACTGTGCTTGATGCCATTTCCATTCATAGGGAAATTGGGCTTGTTTATATTGTTCACTGACTCTGATTCAGGATTGTTTATTATGTATATGAAAACTAAATATTTTAGCAAGATCCATTTGGCTGACAAGTAGAACCAAATTAGTGAGGTAAGTACTGGCCCATTGCCTCTGGCTCCAAAAGCAGCCAGAGACTTTCTTTTTCACTTTCTGCCCCATGCCAGTCCACGTATAATAGAAAAATCACTGGTCATATCAGACAATACCTGAAGACCCAACAACAAATGCCAAGGTCAGTTGTCAGCAACCATTGGTACTGCATGGCTCCAATCCTCTGCTCCAGAGAGCAACCCCCAGCCACGGCCACTTTCCAGAGGGCAATCGTAGCGTGTAAAAGCATACTGGCACCACTATATGGTCAACTGCCCCTCTCCCTTGAGCCATGCTGCCCTGGAGGTGGGAGAAAAGGGAGCCAGCAGATACAATTGGTGGCAGTGTAAGTCATCTTCTGAACTGAGCAATTCATAACTGGAGTGAGGAGGGAAAAGCAAAATAAGCCTTGGGGTTTTCTACTCTTAGAGCCAAGGAGTCATTATTTTTCTTCCAGGTGCCCAATAACTGAAAAGCCACTTTTGAGGGCGCCAGCGCTACCAACTCGGCATTGTTCTTGCCCCGCTAAAAGGTGGGTAGTGGCTGGCAGTTAGACAGATTGTGTTTTAATTGGCCTCCTCCTGGAAGGGAAAGAGCCAAATATTTGTGGGATGCTTATTCAAGCCAGTTTCAGAGTAATAAAAGTGCATCTTTGATACACAGAGAGTTTATGTTCTTCATAAAAATGCTAATTGCCATCTTTGCAGAAAGGAGTGGCAAGAATGCTTTTCCCCTCAGGCTTTTTAATATGAATACAGTTGTACTATGTGGATGACCTTGTATTCATTAAAGACGGACAGGGCTTAAGTCCTCTTTATAGCATTTTAAAATCCACTGCAAGGATTCTACCACTGCATAGTTGAGAGTATTCAATTCTTTTCATGGAAAACTGGAAAGCAATGTATTTGTTTCTTAAAAAAAAAAAAAAAAACAAAACCTCCGAGTACAAATACACAGGCTGCACTTAGAATATTTTTTCCTTCAGTGAGTATGTTTTTCCAAGGTCAATTTGGAGGTTCTTCCTATTTGGCTGAGAAAAACTGGAGCCTGGGTAAGCCGCGTATGCAGCCCTCTCTGTGGCTTGGAAAACTTCCCCACCTACAGATGCTACAAGAAGTTGCTGATGTTTTTCCAGGGCCCCACTGTTTGCTTCTCTCACTAGAGAGGCAAGACAGGGTGATGAGTGAGGTTTTATTTGTCCTGAGGAGTGACTCATTCAGCAAGAGTTTCCGACCCAGAATTCTCATCTTTCTTTGCTCTATTCATCCCCACCCTCTCCCCTTTTATTTTTCAGTCCTCAGGGCAGGTTTCCATCCACTGCCTGTCATCTTCTCCCTCAAATTAAAAAGTAAGAAGAAGAAGAAATTTTTTTAAAAAAAGTTAAACTTTTCACAATTGCACTCAACGTACTCTGGGAATTTGTTTAAAGGGCAGAGGTTTTGAAGCATGATCAACAGTATAATCAGTTCTGGATTGCATTAAATAGCATCTTTCCAGACTGAGCCAAGCTGAAGAGGGAAAACAGCTCCCTTCAATCCCTCCCACCATGAATGAGACTCTGTGTCTCAAAAAATTTTATTGAATATTTCCCGAAATGATGTCTCTTTTTCCAACACGAATACTGTGCAGTCTTTTTCAGAACTCAGCCCATCTTCACTCCTGTGGCAGTCAGGTGTTGCTCCGCAGCTTGGGCTGCTCTCCAGTGCCTCAAGATATCTCCACAGCAGACACACTGCGTCCTAAGAAAGGCCATTCTTTTTGTGAAATGGGATGGGGTTCAAGGAGACTAAATAAGAAGGAATTAAAACAAAGTAGACCAAATGAATAAAATATCACACGGTCTACCCAGTTTTGTTTGCAGCCACACAAATCCAGGAGATCAAATACTGAAATTTGTCTTCATGTTGTTGCTGTGTTCATAGGATCTGATTTAAAATATTGCTATCATTTCTTCTAATTCACTAAAACATGAACAAAATGTTTATACCTCTTTTGTCCCATCTGTAAATTGGACAAAGGGGAAGGAGGAGGGGCACTAATACTTGCCATGAAAAATGCTGCTGCACAGTTTGATAATACACTGAACTTTTCTTCTTCTTCTTGTTATGAGATGCCATCAAGTTGGTTCTGACTATGAACAACAGATGGTCCAGCACCATCTTCACAATCATTGCTAGGTCTGAGCCCATTGTTACAGCCATCTTGTCGAGGGGCTTCTTCTTTTTTACTGACCCTCTACTTTACCAAGCCACTCCTCAGAAGGAAGGTTGGTCAATCTACTTCTATAGTGATACCACCTCAGAAACTCCAGGAGGGGTCGCTATAAGTTGGGTCCAACTCAAGGGCACATAACAACAACAACAACTTTACCAAGCATGATATCCTTCTCCAATAACTGGTGCCTCCTGATAACATGTCGAAAGTATGAAAGATGAAATCTCACCATCCTTGCTTATAAGAAGCATTCTGGCTGTACTTCTTCCAAGATATATTTATTTGTTCTTCTGGCAATCATTCTATATTAAATATTCTTCACTAATACCATAATTCAAAGACATCAATCCTTCTTCAGTCTTCTTTACTTGTTGTCCAGCTTTCATATGCATATGAGGCAATTAAAAATACCATGGCTTGGTTCAGGCACACCTTAGTCTCTAAAATGACATCTTTGCTTTTTCAACACTTTAAAGAGGTCTCTTGCAATTGTCTTAGTCCAATGCAATTGTCATTTAATTTCTTGACTGCTGCTTCCATCGGTGTTGATTATGGATCCAAGTAAAATTAAATCCTTGACAACTTGAATATGTTTTTCCATTTATCATGATGTTGCTTATTGGTCTAGTTGGATTTTTATTTTCTTTATATTCTATATTCTAAGTCATATGAAACTATCTCTTCTTCATGTTTTAAATCTGGCACAATCTAGTACTAATTAAGAAATCAACCATTCAGTTGCCATCAATTTGAGTCTGACTCATGATGTCCCCATGTGTTTCCATAGAACTCTACTCTATTGGGTTTTCAAATTGCTGATTTACCATCAGTAGGTCACTAGGCCTTTATTCCAGGAAGTCTCTGAGTGGATTCAAACTACCAACTTGTTGATTAATAGTCGAGTACTTAACCATTTGCACCACCAGGGACTCCATTGACCAAGAAGCTCAGGTTAATAGTAGCTTCTGTGGACTGAAGTGTGAAAGAGGCAGTATCTATTCCAGGCATGATCTACCAAAGCCCAAAGGGATCAGTCAAATCAAAGACTGTATGTTAGGAAAGCAGAGGCATTATGTCAAGGAAGATTTGTTGTAAACACCAAGTTTATGTCAAGTTTACCACACAGAACGAAAAGTTCACAGCCAGATCAATCAATTTCAGATGCTAAAATATTCTCTTAGAGGTGTGATGAGTGAGTAACTTCCCAGTGGATGAGATGAAGGGATGCAGAAGTTGTTGAGCATGTTAGAGAGGGCTTCTGCAAGAAGTAGAAAGGTTTTCCTAGAAGTGTTGAAATCTGCATTAATGAAAATGCCCCTTTAATTAACAATGTCTGTGTGTAGTGAAGTGTAAAGGGCATTGCAAAATGAAGGACCCACATTAGCAAAAGTACAGAAAAAATTTTAAAATAAAAAAATTGATATGGAGGAAGAAGCACAAGAATCTTTGAATGATGAATGAACAAACAAATGAAATGATTAGGTAATAGAAAACCAAACATCCAAACTCACTGCTATCAAGTCATATCTGACTCATAGCAACCCCTCCCTGGGTTTCTGAGGTGGTATCTCTATGGAAGTAGATTGCCCAACCTTCCTTCTGAGGAGTGGCTGGTGGGTCTGAACCACCAGCCTTCTGGTTAGCAGTCAAATATGCCTTAACCACTACATTTAATAAAGAGGAGCATTAATGGCATTTGAGCAGGAAGTTGACATAGGAAAAATGAAGACAACAATATTATGTTGCAGGATTTGGGGAGAGTGAAAAGGAAGAGAGATTGACGAATTCCCTGTTTTTCCTCTATAATCACACTAACTGTTTTATACTTACTTTTAAAAATATGTATCTTCTTCTATAAAAGCATGGGAAGAATTATATTTTGTCTGCTTCTTTATCTGTAGCACCTGCTAGATGTCTAGCATATGTTGTTGTTGTTATGTACCACTGAGTTGATTCTGACTCACAATGACCTTTTATGACAGAGAAGAACTGCCCCATAGAGTTTCCAAGGCTATAAGTCCTTACTGAAGCAGATTGCCTTATTTTTCTCCCAAGGAGCAGCTGGTGGGTTCAAACCACAGACATTTGGTACAACAACCCTATAGAAAGTATCAAATATGTGTGTTAAATGAATGAGCATAAGGAAGAATAGATTATTGTTTGGTGCTGACAAGTTGGTACCAACTCATAGTGACCCTATACAACAGAATGAAACACTGAGGAGTCCTGCACCATCCTCATAATCATTGCCATATTTGAACCCATCATGTCAGATTGATGTTGATCTTATTAAAGGTCTTCATCTTTTTCACTGACCCTCTATTTACCAAGCACAATATCATTCTTTGCATGATATCCTATTTTGACAACATGACCAAAGTACAAGAGACGAAATCTGGCCATTCTTGCTTCTAAGGAACATTTTGGATGTACATCTTCCAAGACTGATTTGTTCGTTCTTTTAGCAGTCCATAGTACATTCAATATTCTTCACCAACACCACAGCTCAAATGCATTAATTTATTCTGTGGTCTTCTTTATTCATTGTCCAGCTCTCATATGCAACTGAAAATACCATAGCTTGCATCAGGCATACCTTAGTCTTCAAAATGATATCTTTGCTCTTTAACACTGAAGAGCTCTTTTGCAGAGATTGTCCCAGTGCAACACATCACTTGATTTCTTGACTGCTGCTTCCATGGGTGTTGATTGTGGATCAAAGTAAAATTAAATCCTTGACAACTTCAATACTTTCTCCATTTATCATGATGTTGCTTATTGGTCCAGTCATCAGGAATTTTTTTTTCTTTTTCTTGAAGTGTAATCCATACTTTGATCTTTATTAGTAAGTGTTTCAAGTATTATTTGGTTTCAGCAAGCAAGGTTGTGTCATCTGCACATCATAGGTTGTTAATGAGTCTTCCTCCAACCCTGATGCCACATTCTTCTTCAAATAGTCCAGCTTCTAGATTATTTGTTCAGTGCACAGATGGAGTAAGTATGGTGAAAGAATGCAACCCTGATGCACACCTTTCCTGTTTTTAAATCATGCAGTATCCACTTGCTCTTCTGTTTGAATGACTGCCTCTTAGTCTATAAATAGTTCATGTTCCTCCTGAGAACAATTAAGTGTACTAGAATTTGCGCAGAGCCCAGTGGCTGCTTTTCGCTCAGGGGCAGCTCTATTTTAAGTTCATGGGCTGAGGTAAGCAGGTGTGGGGCTTTGGGGCTACTTTTGCTTGGGGGAAGCTCTATTTTAAGGCAAGGCCCTGAGATAGGCAGGCACAGAGGGGTTAGGAACAACTAAGGGAGAAGAACTTGTCTGTCAATTTGTCCTCCTGTTGTACTTTACATGTTGCTGTGAGGCTGGAGGCTTTGCCACTGGTGTTACAAAATGCCAGCAGGGTTATCCATGATGGACAGGTTTCCACGGAGCTTCAGGGCTAAGACAAACTTGGAAGAAGGGAGAGGCTATCCCCTTCTCAAACAATTGGCCAGTAAAAACCTTATGACTAGCACTGAAATACTGTCTGACATATTACTGGAAAACTTCATGAATAGCCCTGAAACATGGTCTGATATAGTGCCAGAAGATGAGCCCATCAGGTCAGAAGGCACTCAAAATTTGATTGGGGAAGAGCTGACTCCTCAGAATAGACGACCTTAATGATATGGATAGAGTAAAGCCTTTAGGACCTAAATTGGCTGATGTGGCACAATTCAAAATGAGTAGAAACAGATCCAAACATCTATTAATAATTGGAACATGGAATGTACAAAGTATAAATCTAGGAAAATTGGAAGTTGTCAAAAATGGAATGAAACACATAAAGACCAATATCTTAGGCATTAATGAGCTAAAATGGACTGGTTTGGGCCATTTTTAATCAGACAACCATATGATCTACTATGCTGGGAATGATAAATTGAAAAGGAATGGTGTGGCATTCATCATCACAAAGATTGTTGCAAGATCTGTCCTGAAGTACAATGCTGTAAGTGATAGGATAATATCAATACACCTCCATGGAAAACCAGTTAATATTACTATTATTCAAATTTATGCACTGAACACCAAAGCCTAAGATGAGAAAATTGAAGACTTCTACCAACTTTTGCAGTCTGAAATTGACTGAACATGCAATCAAGATGTGCTGATTATCACTGGTGACTGAAACGGAAAAGTTGTAAACAAAGAAGAGTTCCTGTTAGTTGGAAAATATGGTCTTGATGATAGAAATAATGCTGGAGATCACATGATAGAATTTTGCAAGAACAAGGACTTATTCATTGCAAATACCTTTTTTCAACAACATAAGTGATAGGTGTACAGGTAGACTTCACCAGATGAAATACACAGGAATAAGAATGACTACATCTGTGGCAAGAGGCGATGGAAAAGCTCAATATCTTCAGCCAAAACAAGGCCAGGAGCTGATTGTGGAACAGACCATCAACTGCTCATATGCACATTCAAGTTGAAGACAATTAAAACAAGTACATGAGAGCCAAAATATGACCTTCATAATGTTGTTGTTGTTATGTGCCATTGAGTCGGACCCGACTCATAGCAACCCCTCCTTGGGTTTCCGAGGCAGTATCACTACAGAAGTAGATTGCCCCATCTTCTTTCCGAGGAGTGGCTGGTGGATTTGAACCACCAGCCTTCTGGTTAGCAGTCAAGTGTCTTAGCCACTATGCTACCAGAGCTTCCAACCTTGACAATATCCCTCCTGAATTTAGAGACCATTTAAATAATAGATTTGATGCATTGAATACCAATAACCAAAAACCAGAGGAATTGTGGGATGGCATCAAGAACATCATCCATGAAGAAAGCAAGAGGTCAATAAAAAGATAAGAAAAGAAAAGACCAAAACAGATGTCAGAAGAGACTCTGAATATTGCCCTTGAGCAGAGAGTAGCTAAAGTAAATGGAAGAAATGACAAGATAGAACTGAACAGAGGATTTCAAAGAGCAACTCGAGCAGACAAAGCCAATTACTATAATGAAATGAGCTAAGACCTGGAATTGGAAAACCAAAAGGGAAGAACATGCTCAGCATTTCTCAAACTGAAAGAACTGAGGAAAAATTTAAGCCTTGAGTTGCAATATTGAAAGATTCTATGGGAAAAATATTGACTGATGCAGGAAACATCTAAAGAAGATGGAAGGAATACACAGAGTCACTACACCAAAAAGAATTGGTTGATGTTCATCCATTTCAGGAGGCGGCATATGATCAAGAACCAATGGTATTGAAGGAACAAGTTTAAGCTGCACTGAAGGAATTGCAAAGACCAAGCCTCCAGAAATTGATGGAACATCCTTTGAGATGTTTCAACAAATGGATGCTGTGCTGGAGGCACTCACTTGGCTATGCCAAGAGATTTGGAAGACAGATTCCTGACCACTTGACTGGAAGAGGTCCATATTTGTTCCCATTCCAAAGAAAGGTGATCCCACAGAATCTGGAAATTATCAAATATCATTAATATAACATGCAACTAAAATCTTGCTGAAGATATTTCAAAAATGGTTGCAGCAGTATATTGACAGAGAGCTTCCAGAAATGCAAGCTGGACTCAGAAGAGGATATCATTGCTGATGTCAGATGGATCTTAGCTGAAAGCAAAGAATACCAGAAAGATGTTTACTTTCGTTACACTGACTATGCAAAAGCATTCGATTGTGTGGATCATAACAAATTATGGATAACATTGAGAAGAATGGGAATTCCAGAACACTTGATGGTACTCATAAGGAATCTGTACATAGATCAGGAGGCTGTCGTTGGAACAGGAGGGGGGGATACTGCAGGGTTCAAAATTAAGAAGGGAGTGTCAAGGTTGTATCCTTTCACCACATTTATTCAACTTGTATGCTGAGCAAATAGCCTGAGAAGCTAGATTATATAAAGAAGAAAGTGGCATCAGGATTGGAGGAAGACTCATAAACAGCCTGCAATACACAGATAACACAACTTTGCTTGCTGAAAATGAGGATGACTTGAAGCTTTTACTGACGAAGATTAAAGACTACAGTCAGCAGTATGGATTACACCTCAATATAAAGAAAGCAAAAGTCCTCACAACTGGTCCAATAAACAGCTTCATGATAAATGGAGAAAAGATTGAAGTTGTCAAGGACTTCAGAATACTTGGTTCTACAATCAACATCAATGGAAGCAGCAGTCAAGACATCAGAAGACATATTGCATTGGGCAAATCTGCCGCAAAAACCTCTTTCAAGTGCTGAAGAACAAAGATGTCTCCTTGAAAACTAAGGTGCACCTAACCCAAGCCATGGTATTTTCAATTGCCTCTTATGCATGTGTGAGCTGGATAATGAATAAGGAAGACCAAAGAAGAGTTGATGCTTTTGAGTTGTGGTGCTGGCGAAGAATGCTGAAGGTACCATGGTCTGCTAAAAGGACTAACAAATCTGTCCTGGAAGAAGTGCAGCTGGAATGCTCCTTGGAAACAAGAACCGCCAGACTTCATCTCACCTACTTTGGTCATGTTGTTAGAAAGAAACATTTCCTGGAAAAGGATATCATGCTTGGTAAAGTGGAGGGTAAATGAAGAAGGAGAAGGCCCTCAATGAGATAGATTGACACAATGGCTGCAATGATGGGCTCAGAGTATAGCAAGGATCATGAGGCTGGCACAGAACCGGGCAGTGTTTTGTTCTGCTGTGCATAGGGTCACTATGACTCAGAAATGACTCAATGGCACTTAACAACAGAATGCCCATTGAATTAATAAAAGTGTAAAAAAGCATAGATTAATTACCATGGATAGAGACATAGAAATGTACCCATGCAAATTTTTATAAGGTGTTAATATCAATACCACATGGCAACTGATAAGATTTGGGGACACAGGAAGAAGAAGAATCAGAAGCAACTTTGAGATATAGGACCTAAGTGTCTGGAAGAATGATGCATAGTTGCATGGCAGTGGGGGTGATTGTACATTCACAGAAGCAACAGAGGGACCAAGTCCAGATGGAGATATTGGCTTTGGTCCTGTTGAGTTCTTTATGACAGTTTTGTTGAAAGGCCCAGAATATTCAGAAATACAGAAGTAGAGCTTAGAGGGAGATTAAAGTTAAAGAGATAGATTTGATTGTTACCTGTGGAGAGGTGTCAGTTAAAGCTGTGGGCAAGGGTGAACTTGTCCAGGAGGGAAGGCAGAGAAGAGAAAACAAAGGTAATGTCTTAGGGAGGCACTATGAACTGTTGTCTGCAATTTGGGAGCAAAGTCTTGATCTCCTTATCCAGTTATCTGGTCTCTTATCCACTCAACTGACCCAGAAAACACCACAGATTTTTGTCTTGCATAGAGAGATGAGGCCTTTGAAAGCAAGCTGCATTCCAGCTATTAACCAGATCACTATTAGCAGTCACCAAATGGCTCAGCGATTGCCTCTGGAGCTTGTATATTGCAAACTCTCCTTTGCCTCTGATGCTATTTTGTTTCTGATGATGTTATTAAAATTAAAGGATTTTTTAATGAGCTGGGAGGGAATCCACTTAACAAAGTTGCTAGTAAAAGGAATAAAACACATCAAGATTCTGCTTTGCGCCAACCCACCAATATAGGATTCTGCCGTTGCAAGAACCTTCTTATGTAAATATTTACAAGAAGAGTAAAAAAAGAAAGTGGTTTTGGGAGCCACCAGATGGAATAATACAAGAACAAACTTGAATACAGTCAAAATGGGCTTCACCAACACCAGGGAGTTCTCGCAGGAATCTGCCATCGCCTAAGAGGTGGGGAAGGAAGAATATATATGGGGAAAGCAGCACTAACAGCTTCTCTTGGGCCCCATTTCAGCTGTTTTTGAAAAACTAGGCTTTTGTTTTTGTTTTTATTTAAAACTTCAATTAAATTAAAACTGATTTATTTAAAAAACCAAACTCATTGCCATCCAGTTGATTCTGACGCAGAGTGAACCCCATTGGGTTTCCAAGGCTGTAAATCTTTACAGAAGCAGACTGCCTCATCCTTCTTCCATGGACTGGCTGGTGGGTTTGAACCATCAAGTTTTGGGTTAGCAGCCAAACACTTTAATCACTATACCACCAAGGCCCCTTCATTTATAATAAACATCTCAATAATAATATTCACTAATTCATTCATCATCCATTACCTCTTTATAACCAGTCTCTACTCTCTCCCAAAATCTTTCAAAAGAAGGCTTCTTGGTACTTGGGGATCCTTAACCAGGACTGCAGCTTTGTCCTGGGTTTCCCTCCTGAGTCCCCAGCCTGCCCCTTTGCATTTTACTTCTGAGGCTGCAAACTCTGTTCATGCTACTACCATGAGCCTATGATATTTTCTCACTTTTCATTTCTCTTTCTTCCTTGGGTAGTCCTGTTGTTGCTGTTATTTGCCCTCGAGTTGGACCCGACTCATAGCGACCCCGCCTTGGGTTTCTGAGGCAGTATCACTACGGAAGTAGATTGCCCCATCTTCCTTCCGAGGAGTGGCTGGTGGGTTTGAACTGCCAGCCTTCTGGTTAGAAGTCCGAGGGTGGTGCAAATGGTTAAGCACTTGGCTGATAATCAAAAGGTTGGTGTTAGAGTCCACACAGAGGTGCCACAGAAGAAAAGCCTGGTGATCTACTTCCAAAAAAATCAGTCAATGAAACACACATGGAGCACAGTTCTACTCTGACACACATGGAGCTGCCACGAGTCAGAATCAACTCGACAGCAACTGGTTTGGTTTGTCTCTGGTATTTGCCTTGGGTAGCCTAATTACTAAGGACCATTAACAAATACATCAATTATACAATTTTTCACAATTGCTCTTCTGCCCTCCCCCCACCTCTCCCTGGACTCCCCTTGCAACACTTTTCCAACTCAGAGCGCATTTGAGGCAAACTTGGCTCACGATGCATTTTACAAATAAACCACAAATAACATGATTGTAAAAATGTTAGCTGCAAAAGTAATAAATAAGGAAATAAATAAGTGTGTAACCACAGAGGTTTGTCTGGCTCCTCAACCCTCTGACCACAGTGGCCTTCTGCTGTCCATCCTCATTGGGAGACTGACTTGAGATATGGGGAAAAGGAGAAGACCTTCTATCCTTGCCTAGGGGTATTATAGATGGAAGTTACACCACCGTAGATTTTTTCTTTCATTTCAAGGTAGAAAGTTCTGTGTCAGAGCAATCCAACAATAAAAAGCATTGCCAGAGAATGGGAGAGGTGGACTTCTTGCCACTATCATGTCAGAATCACTTACTGTTTTGTGAGTACCTAATTGGGATCAGGCACTTTGCCTAGATGCTTTTGCATGATATCTCATTTCATGCTTTACCAAGCCTGTAAAGTGGGTATGATTAGTCTACTCCCAGTAAACAGAAAAGGAAACTGAAGTTCATCAAAGAAATAAATGGAAGCTGAACTATGACTTTTAATAGATGCCATGAATTCCACCTCTCATCTGCCAGTTTGTCATACTGTGGTGGCTTGCATGTTGCTGTGAGGCTGGAGGCTATTCCACAGGTATTTCAAATGCCAGCAGGATCACCCATGGTGGACAGGTTTCAGGGGAGCTTCCAGACTAAGACAGACTCAGAAGAAGGAAGGGACCATCCACTTCTCAAAGAATTGGCCAGTAAAAACCTTATGAATAGCAGTGAAACACTGTCTCATATATTACTGGAAAAATTTATGAATAGCCCTGAAACATTGTATTCTATAGCGCCAGAAGATGAGCCCCTCAGGTCAAAAGGCACTCAAAATACGACTGGTGAAGAGCTGCCACCTCAGAGTAGAGTCAACCTTAATAATGTGGATGGAGTGAAGCTTTTGAGATCTCCATTTGCTGATGTCACATGATTCAAAATGCAAAGAAGCAGCTGCAAAAATCCATTAATAATCAGAACATAGAATGTGCAAAGTATGAATCTAGGAAAATTGGAAGTTGTCAAAAATGAAATGGAATGCATATAGATCAATATCCTAGGCATTAGTGAGCTGAAAGGGACTGGCTTTGGCCATTCTGAATCAGATAACTGTATGGTCTACTATGTTGGAAATGACAAACTGAAGAGGAATGACATGTCACAAAGAATGTTTCAAGATCTATCCTGAGCTACAATGCTGACAGTGATAAGACTATATCCATATAGTACAAGAAAGACCACTTACTACTGCTATTATTCAAATTGACAAACCAACCACCAAAGCCAAAGATGAGGATGTTAAAGATTTTTACCAACTTCTGCAGTCTGAAATTGACCATACACACAATCAAGATATGTTGATTATTGCTGGTATTTGGAATGCAAAAGTTAGAAACAAAGAAGAATCACCAGTAGCTGGAAAACATGGCCTTGGTGATAGAAATGACACCAGAGATCACATGATAGAATTTTGCAAGACCAATGACTTATTCACTGCAGATACCTTTTTTCAACAACATAAATGGTGGCTATAAATGTGGACTGCACCAGATGGAGTACACAGGAATCAGATTGACTACATCTGTGGAAAGAGGCATTGGAGATCAATATCTTTAGCCAAAACAAGGCCAGAGTTGACTGTGGAACAGATCATCAACCGCTCATATGCAAGTTCAAGTTGAAGCTGAAGACAATTAAAACAAGTCCACAAGAGCTAAAATATGACCTTGATTACATCCTGCCCAAATTTAGAGACCACGTGAAGAAGAGAATTGCCACACTGAAAGCCAGTGACAGAAAACCAGACAAATTGTGGAATGACATCAAGAATATTATCCATGAAGAATTTAAAGAGACAGAGCTCTTGCAGATTCCTGGGGCTTAAGAACACGTTCTGCTTTCTAGCAACCCCAAGGACACTCGGGACCTGCAAGACTGACAAGGTACAACATTCCTCTTGTTACTCTTGGTGAATGGAGGTGCGGCCATCCTCCACTCCCACCTACCTTCTGGGCCCACAGGAACCCCAT